>NW_027428333.1:0-79775 GCF_047830755.1 Zonotrichia albicollis | reverse complement strand
TGTACGTGCAGCTGTATTTACTGGCAGGTTGGGTAGCTGGCACTTGTCTTTGAGTGTGGTGCCATTATAATGCAAGGCAGAAATGGAGACACTAATGACAGTCTATGCCAGAGTCCCAGTGTCTGCCCAAGCTGTAATTGAACCCTGCAAATGAGTCTGTAGCTCTGAGCCTGTGTTTTCTGTTTCCTGTCTGAGAGCTTCAGCTGCAGGTGTTGCTTTTTTGAAGAGCAGCACGTGCCTGGTTTATCTTTAAGACTTGTGCCTTTATGGTTTGAAAGCATCCCTTACTTTATTTTGCTTCTTTGTTTTTCAAAACAAAGGGCCTAAAATCAAAGCAGTTGACATTGTAGAAACGTTAAGTAGAAGACTTTAGTGAAAGATATTTTTTTATGCCTGCAGTAAGCAGGAGTGAGGCCAGAAGTTTGGGCCACAGTAAGTGTCTTTCTGTGTTTGGGCTCTTCTGCTCTTCCTGTGCTTTCATATTCCTCTATAGACAGTGGGACATGCTGTCATTTCCTGGGAGTTTTGTCTAAGGAAACCGGTTTTCTTTTCAAGGTGGTTCTTACGTTTCCCCTCATGACTTCCCCAGGTGACCAACCTCCGGTCCAAGGTGTCCTGCTTAGCAATCGTCACTCTGGGAGAGCTCTTTGCCATCTTGAAGAAGGACATGGACTCGGAGGCAGATGAGGTTGCTGCGGTCCTTCTCCCCATGGTGTGGAACTCCCCAGAGTTTATTCAGAAGGCAGCCTGTCAGAGCCTGGGGATGATGGTAGAGAACGTGACTCCTGCCCGAGCAATGACTGTTCTCATGGACAGGGGGGTCAAGTAGGTTCTTCTTCTTTTAGTGATCTTCTTCACCTTCCAGTGTGTGGGTAGGGGAAGGGATCCGTGAGAGAGAATGAGAATGGTGGGAGGGAAGGGTTCTGTATCCTGCATCTTCTGTGGACTGTGGCTTGATTTTCCCATCAATCTCATTTCTTTCCTCTTGTCACCTATTTCTGCCCTCCTGCAGCCCATTAGGCCACAGAGTCACTGTAGAATATGGGGAGTTGGATGGGTCCCATCAGGACCATCCAGTCCAGCTCCTGGCCTTGCACAGAACAACCCAAGGGTCACAGCGTGCGCCTGAGATTGTTGTCCAAATGCTTCTTCAACTGTGTCAGGCTTGGTGCTGTGAGCACTGCCCTGGGGAGCCTGTTGCAGGGCCCAAGCACCCTGTTGGTGAAAAGCTTTTTCCTGATATCCAAACTAAAGCTCCTCTGACTCAGCTTGCTGCTGCTTCCTGGAGTTCTCCCAGTCTGTCAGAGTTTCCTAGATGTGGGGAACAGTGGGGAAGTGAAAGTGCCTGCAAAGGCTCAGGATACATCTATGTGCTTTTGTGGGAAGAGGGACAATTGCAATTGCAGCTGTGAGCACTGTTGGAGATTTCACAGCTCTAACCACAGAGGCCCTGGGGAAAACCACGTATCCTCGTGATGTCATTAACCTGAGAAATAAGGAGGGTCCTTGCAGGGGTGTGGAGCACATGGGGGAGAATGTGCTGGGTGTGGCACAGCCTGCCCAGCAGGTGCAGCTGCTGCCAAAAGGAGTCTTGTGTGAGTGTCCTGGCCTTAGAGCTCTGCTTCCTATTCAAAATGATGTTTCATGTTAGCCTTGAGATGATGATTCACTTCCCAGGCACCTTCACAGGCCGAGGGCCATGGGACAGCTGAAGCAAATGCTGCCCTAAGTGTTGGTGCTGGGCCTGATAGCTCCCAAGAGACAGTCTCTAGATCAGGACAGTCTGGCTCAAATGCCTGCACCTTTTCCTCAGCTTTGGAACAGGGTAAAACACTCAGATGTATCCCTTGTCAAGCTTTACAAAAGAAACAAGCTGCATTGGTGGATAATCTACAACATCACTCCCCACAGCGTGTTTGCCCTGCATTTGTCTTTTTCCAGAGGTCTGCAGATTTGGGGATGAATGGGTGGAAAGAGCCTCATCCTGCTGCAGCTCTGTGTAGTGGGTGCCCTCTGAGGGGTCAGCATGAATTATCCTTAATTTCTAAATAATTCATATGTGATCTACTACTTTAATCTTTCTCTGAGTAAATTTTGGGAAAGAAATGGAGTATCAGCTAGTGCAGGGAGACTGAATTCTTCCCTCTTCCGTGCAGGCAGTCCTTCTGTACAATGCTAACTTAGTGTTTCTCTGAGGACAGAACCTTCTGCAGGTGTTGGAAGGTGCAGGGAGAGCCCAGGCTCCTTCCCCCAGCAAGGACAGGGAGCATACTCTGGCCAAGGCCTGTGCTGCTGCTGCTGCTCCTTGTCCCTGTGGCCCAGGGTTTGCTCTCTCCTTCCCAGGAGCCGCTACGTCCAGGTGCGGAAGTGCGCGGCCCAACTCCTCCTGTCCTTGATGGAGAAAATGGGAGTCACCAAGCTCGCAGGCACCCCCAGGGCTGAGAGGCTCCCACACGTGGCAGGGAGACTGGCTCAGGACCGTCACAAGGACACAAGGTAATGATCTTCATCTCACCTCCAAAACGTGGAAAACCGTTTTGTGTTTGGCTTTAAAGGTAAAACCATGAAAGAGTGGAAACTCAAGGAAATAATGAGTGACCTCACTGTGTGGCTAAGGGGCATAGAATCATGGAATATGCTGAGTTTGAAGGGACCCATGCAGGTCATCCAGTCCAGCTCCTGGCCATGTGCAGGACAGCCCAAGAGTCACTCCATGTGCCTGAGAGCATTGTCCAAACGCTTCTTGAGCTCTGTCAGGCTTGGTGCTGTGACTGCTGCCTGGGGAAATGACTGTACCAGGTAACCTGAGGCTGGCCAGCAAGAAGGAGCATTGCCAACTTCCTGTGACTTGAAGGAGTCTTCACTGAGCTCAAAAGAGCTCACATTAGCCAGTCCAACAGTTTTGACTGGCCTTAGGTGCACAAGGAAAGCCAAAGTGTTGGCTAATGTTCATCACTGGAAGATCCCAAACATCTATTTCACATTAAGACTTCCCTAGAAATATTTCAGAGGTCTTTAGGCAACATATTCAGTCTTTCCAAACCTCATCTGCAGATTTCTAGAATGCTGTTATGTGTGGCTCAGTGACCTCCAAATTTCTTCTTGAAGAAATCTTTGGTGACCTAGTGGGAAAAATCACCCCAAACCACCAAAATCCCCTTACTTGGAGGATTAAATTCCCATTAATGGCTGCCAAGAACACCAGTGAACCTAGCTGACCCTGTGCATACATATAGTAGAGAATAATCAAAAGCAGTCATGAGGTGAGAAAGGTAAATTCCTGTGCAATGGCAGCAGGACACTGCTAACAAGCTCTGACAACAAAGCAGATGTGTTTTGCTTGTTGCCTGGAATCCTTTGATCCCACAGAAGCACACCTGCAGTTTCAGAGAGAAATGGTATTTTTGTCTTGCCCCACATTCTCCTCCTGCCCCTTGTGTTCAGCTACAGCACTGTGCAGTGTCAAATGAGGTAAATCTCCCTCTTTGCTGAGTAGGTAGTGCCTTCTCATGCAAGCATTGCACCTGATAAGTTTAAGGCATCAGCCTCTTCTGTTAACACTCTTCCTTTCTTCATTTTCTGTTGTTTCCTTCCTTCGTTCCTTAGGCATTATGGACAGGAGATGGTGAAGATGTTGCTGAATAATCAAAAATTTAAAAAGCTTTTGGAGCAATCCCTTTCCCCGCATGACCTGGAAGATATTCTGACCAGAATTAAGAAGAAGGTAAGTGCTTGACAGGAGAAATATCTCCTTTGTGCAAGTATTGCCACTGCTAATATGAGACCAAACATACCCAATGTGTCTTTATCCTATTCCACTTCTGCTGAATCATTTTGCTCCTGGGAATGAGCTGTTAATCCTCTCAGCCTGTTCATCTGCAGACCACAGAGGAACTGCTATTATTAGGGGAAAAGTGGGGTTTTGAATACTTTGAATATTGGTCACAAAGAGCAAATGGAAAGAAGGGAAAATGGGTTTACACTCACGTGTACGCCCCCACCACACTCTCCCTACTCTGCCCCCAGTAAAGCAGTTAAGTGAGAATAGTGCTTCTGAACATAACAGAGTCTTTGCAAAAGAGACTGGAAGTAGTAGTGCCAAGAAAATTTCCAAATATACCAAAGATGTCCAAGTCAATCCTAGTTACTACAGTTGCTGTCTGTCTTTTGGGAATACTGCCCTGCTGCCAAGCCCTGTGGAGCTGGAAGAAGCTTGGTGAATTCAGCAGCATCCAGTGGAAAATCATGTGTTTGTTTGGGGGGGATTTTATTCTTTTTATCAACATTACACAAGGGAGTGTGCCTTGGTGCAGGAGCACGGAGAGTAAGTGTTGAACCAAATCAACTTCCAACACATTGAGCCAACCTCCAAGAGTCCAACTTCTTCCTCTAAGACCACTCACTGCCTGTCAGTTTGCATTATTCCCATTTATGCTCAAGACTAATGAATTTGGGACTTTAGACTGCTGCTCAGTGTGGTAGCACCCATAACCTGCCTTGGCCTATTGAAATCAAAGAGTTGGCATCACTGAACCTCTGGTCTGTTTATTTCTGTAAGTTAGGAAATGTTTCTCTAAGCCTTGGTAGCAGTGATCCTGGTTCTAACTCGTGTTTTAAAGAGGGCATTTCCTATTTTATATTCTAAAGATTCATGGGGTTTCTTTATGTCTTTGTAGGAGATGGAAAACCAGCAGGGTGAACGCCCCTCTGTCAAGGAGCCCGTGAAGAAGAGGAATGATGGCTCAAAGGAGCCCCAGTCCCCATTGCCCTCTAGCAAATGGTACTGAGCACTTTTGTCAGATGTGACAAAGCACATGACAAGCTCTACATGCCTCTTCCTCAGGCACAAATCTTTCTGCTGGAGATGACCAGTGCCAGAGATTGTTTCCCTTCCTTACAAATGCTCTAGGACAAAAAATGTCAACTTCTGCATTGTGTTGAACACAACTTCTCTGGAGGGCTTTCCACAGAATTTGGGTGACACAAAGACACCCATTGCCTGCAGCTCAGACGATCCAGTGCAGTGGCAAGGGCAGTGCTGTGGAGGATAGGAGAGGGCCAAGTCTCTGCTGCCTGACTCGAGACAAGTAAATTCAACCAGGGTTTTTTTTTCATCCAAGTGGAGTCCTTTGTGGATGGGTGTTTTAATGAGAAGTCTCAGTTTAGAAGCAGGATGCCATTCCCCAAACAAGCAGTTCCCATCCATGTGGTTTGGCCTGGCTGATTCCTGGTTTTCTTACCCTCAAACAGTACCAAGATTGAGTAGTAAGGAGCAAGTTAATTCCTGAGCCATTTTGGTCAACAGGTGTCTCAATGTGGACTTACTGTCTTGGTATTCCTGTCCTTCATATGGTTTGCTTGATGTGTTTGGTTTATTTCCCCCTGTGCTGCAATCAGCATTGAAGACAGGAATTTGGTCCTTGCTGTCTCTTCATGCCAGTGGCAGAGCTGCTTGTACCTGTTCTCCTCTTTTACCAGAGGGGATTTATTTAGCTCTGTCATGCTCAGTGGTGGCAGGAAGGTGACCACATGCCTCAGTAGCATGGCTAGCATCTTCCCATACTCATGGAAGAGACAGGTTGATCCCAGAGGATTATTCCCAGAGGATTTGTTAAGCTGTGCATCTAGTCTCTAGGGAAGCAAATGAAATGTGAGTGTAGTTCTGGCATGTCTGGCTTCTGTTCTTATCTCTGTTCCTGATTTTCTGGATCCTTCAGATATGCCCCTGTTCATCTGTTCAGATGCATCTGAGCTACTTTTCCAGATTGTCCTGCCTGGTGTAGAGACACTTCCTCAGAGTGATGACTTTCCTTATTATAAAAACACACACCTGCCATATGAGGAGGCATTTAAACATGGAAGTAGTGTCTCCCTTTCCCCACAAAGCAATGTGTGCCTTGGAAGGCATTTGAAGATAGATCAGATACATCTCATCCTTGGTTTTCCTGAGTGAGCAGTGGTGAGAATTTCACTTGCAGATTGTCTGCCATGATGATTGTCACGAGGTCCATGTTGTTCCTCAGAGCTTCATGATTTTCTAGCTTGAAATCACATCATTAGGAAAGCTCCTCAGGATGTTTTGCTCACAATTAACTGAAGGTATTACCAGCAACAGGTCCTAATTTGATTTTGTTTTCCAGGGTGAAGTCTGCTCCTGGTGGACGCCTCCTCCACCGTCCAAAAGCCCAGGTCACGTTACCTGCAAGTGTGGAAGGAAGGGAGTCACTGCAGAAGCTTTACCATCTCCTGGAAGCCAAGGGGTTTCAGACACGGATGGAAGGAGTGGCACTCCTCCTAGAGCTGTGCAAAACCAGCCCCCAGCTGATCTCCAGTAACATTGTCCAAGTATGTAGGGTATCTTCATGGTTCCTTTCCTTTAGCTCCTTTCCCAAGCCTGGGGAAGTAAGGTTAATTCAGTGTGTCTTGGCACTACTGCATCCGGGCTGTTTGGGACAGGCTGGTCCCTCTTACCCAGACAAATGCAATTGAAGTCTGGGCTTCAGGACAAGTTCTTTCAGTCCAGCTGTATTTGTCTGGCAGGTGCCTATTGCTGATGTTCATCAGATGATGGCAGAGATTTTCTGCTGGTGTAACTGCTGCTGTCTCCTACTCCCAGTTGGGTTAAGTGAAGGGAATCCAGCCATTGAAAGCATGGCAATTATTCTCTAGACGAGAAATAGGTTTTCATGGGGAAGAGAATTATCAGGCTGGGTTGGTTTAAACAAAGTGTTTTAAAAAGGACACTTCTGTAAACTCCATTTTGTCTTGCACAGGCACAACTCTGGCTCTCATTTCCATCCTCATCCCTATTCCTCTTGGTAAAGATGGTGCTCACCCTTCTTTTTGGGGGGCCTTTTTTTCTCTTTGGAAAAAGAGGAAAACAGCTAAGGACCGATCCATCCTTTCTTCTCCCAGTAGCTGCTTTTTCCCTTTTACCAGAAAATGGTGCCTGATACTGTGCCTGTCAAGGGACTGAACCTGCTCTAATGAGAGCTGTAGAGCACTTTACATTTCAGAAATCTACCTCTTAGTTAAAGAATTGGTCTGGATCCTGGAAGAGTTGACCAGAGCCCTGTCCTTCTCCAGAAGCAGGTTTTGAGACAGACAAAAAACAAATTAGATCTCCTCCCGCTACAATTTTGGCAAAATTATAACTGCCCTCAGTACTTGAGGCAACTGTATAGGAAAATGGGCATGGTAAATATCTGCTTCCATCCTTTGAAAGAGAAGGCAGCCTTTTGAATTAATAAATGGAATTGATTTAATGATTTATAGGTGGAGAGAAACACCATAGGAACTATTCCGGCCCCAGCCAAAACTCTCAAAAACAGATGAAAATCTTTCAAGCAGCATCAGGTTGCACAACCATTCCAGTGAGTGGCCCACAGGAAAACAGTGAAATTGTGCAAGCAAGGGCTGACCTGACAGAAGGGATCACTTTCATCTTTTATATTGCTGAGGGCTCATTTCTACATCCCCTTTTCAGACAAGGTCATTTTAATCCAGCTTTCATGTCGTTTGTTCTCTTCACAGATTTTTGATCATTTTCTCCTGAGAATCAATGACACCCATAAGAAGGTGAAGCAGCAGGCGCTGGAGGTTCTGGCAGAAATGACTGGAGTCCTGGAAGATGCCCTGAACCCAGTGATGGTCCGTTTGGTTGAAGGGATAATAAAGAACCTGAACTCAAAGGATCTCGGGGTTCGTGCCGCAGCTGTGACCGCACTGGACCAATCTGTTGTTCATTTAGGTAAGGCTGAGCCCTGGCATGGACTCTCCTCACCTGTGTCCCTGTCTGTCCCACACAAGAGAGCGCTGAGTGCCTTGGGAGCTGTTGTTGTCTGTGGAAGGCTCCAGCTGACACCCACCAGAAGCTGTGCAGGTGCAGTCCTTATGCACCATCCCCAACAGGCTGGAATGTGCAGCAGCATTTCCCAACAGTCCCAGGCTGCCTTGGCTCTGTGCCGCTGGTCTGAAGAGCAAGTCCTGGACTCCAGCTTTGCTACAATTCAGAGGCAAAGGGGGTTTGGAGTTTGCTTGGGCCCCAAGCAAACTTTGACTTTCCAAGTGAACAGCTTTGCTGTTGGCATGAAGGCACACCGGCCCATCAGAGCTTCTGCAGAGCAGCCACCTGGAAGGCTCTGCATTAGAGGCATTAGCTTCCTATTTCCCACCTTTCTTCTTTGTCTTCTTTTTCCAAGGGGGAACTGATGATTCACCAAGTTCATTTCTTTAGAACAAATGGGTCTAAGTCCAGCTGTCAGTGATGCCTTGTTCCACACATTGTTTTGGATGAGGCAAGATGGCAATAGCAAATACCTGCCTGGGCAAGGGCTGCTGTAAATTCCTCTGCCACACAGATTTATGTCAGCTCTGAAAATGCCGCACTGGGGGAATACGCCTGAAAAATGGAGTGTGGAAGAGTCAGGTCTTGAGGGGCAGTTTCCACTTTCTCCACCTCAGCTGCTCTGTGAAGTCACAAACTGCCTGACTCAGTGCCTTTCTGTGTCCCAAGTATGGGCTTCTTCCTTTTTGCTCTGGGATGCAAAACCTTTCCACTGCTTCCATGTGACTGAACTCTTGAGGTCCCTGGTGTGAAATGTTTTAGCATAGCTCCTGGTCCAGCAGACAACTTTGGATTTACACATGTGAAAGGAGAGCTTTTCTTTTGGAATTTTAAACCCTGCCAAGTAGGCTGGAAGGAAAGAAGAAAAGGATTCAAAAATGAGCAGAAATTGACTTTATTGTATCAAATGGGGTTGCCCCTGCCCTTTCCTTCCCCACTGTCCTTTCTCCTGTGCCCTCAGAAGAGTGAGCAGAAACGTGTGTTTCACTTGTAGATGAAGTGTCACTGATGAAAGAGCTCAGCCACCAATGGAGCAAACTGAGTGGTGAAGCTCTGCTGGAAGTCACAGAGTGCATCACAGGTATGGCCTCCCTTTGTAAGCCAAGAGGTCTCTGAGGGAGTACTGACAGGCAATGCCTGTGAGCAGAGAGCAGAGTAGCTCCTCCACATCAGGAGGTGCTGAGCTTGTCCCTCCTGGCAATGGCCAAGGCAGGTGGATTTGGCAGGCTTTCCCTGGCTGCTGCAGAGCTGTGCAGCATCTGAGATGGGGGCAGCGCTCGGCCTCGGGGCTCAGCTCTCACTGGGGCTCTTCTCAACTTCCACAGTGACCAATGTCTTTAATTGCATTTAAACTCAAATGAAGTCTCATTTTTAAATGGGTACCATAACCCTTTTCCTGCTTAGCAGAATTGGTTTGGGGTACTTTCAGGAGCTCTTTCAATGTTGATGACTGCTGGTGGATTAACAGCATAGAGAACATGAAGTCTCTTCCACCACAGAATAATAAATAGCTACTACATAACATTTTGCCTGATCAGAAAATAAGACTGGTCTCACAAGCATTTCAGGTTTTGATCTCTCAGCCAAATCTGCCATGCAAGGAGCCTGTTGGTAGTAAATTTTTGTCTGTGTTTGATATAATTCAGTTCAGAAAATGAGCAGAGAGCAGATTCCAGAAACAATGAGAGACAACACTTGTGTGTTCTGGCTAAATTTCAGTCCCCTGTGTAGCCTTTTTCTCTCTCTATGCCCCTATTTCAGTGCACATTGTAAGAAAAAATGCCATTAGCATTGAGAGGGGAAATGGCATTAAAGTGTGGAGGTGCCCAAATGCCAGGGCAATGGGGTCTGGGTAATTCTCTAAGACACCCTGAGGACTGAAAGGGCTCTTGGTTGGAAGGCACAAAAGCATTCTGCCAAAGACACCAGCTAGGCACTGATGTTTCTCATCCAGCTGTCAAGCAGCACCCATCTCTGGTGGGCTGGAGTTTCGAAGTGTGTTCTAATACTGCCCTTCGCTGTGTGCTACGGAGCAAAAGGAAGAGCCAGATGAGACTTTTGGCCCTTGACGTCAAAGTTACACAAAGGAATCATCCCTTTTATTAGAAATCTCTCAATTGCCTCTCTGGGGTGCATTTCCAAAGCTTCCGTGTGGGTTAGACAACTTGTTTGTGGAAATAGAAGGCAGTTTGATGTTTCATTCATTGTTCATGCAGACATAAATTGTGAAATAATTTAGTAATGGTACAAAGACTCTGCCACAGCTACAAGGCTCTGGTTGGAGAAATTAGTCCTGAGGGGCTGGGGGTTCTGTTTCAAGGATGATCAGCTGCATTGCCCGTTTCTGGGTCGTGGGGCTCTGTGTGCTATTTCACTGATCTTGGCCAGAGAGGCTCCCAAGAAGCAAAAGCAGAGGTAGATCCTTGTTTGCATTGAGGCTGGTGGGTAAGGAGCTGTGTGTCTGTCCCGGCAGTGCTTGTGGAATGGGTTCATGCCAAGAGCCCTGAAGTGGTGCAGCGCTACGCCCTGCCCGTGCTCTGGTCCTGCCTGGAGAACAAGGCGCTGCCGGTGCGAAGCGCCAACGTCTGCGCTGTGGTCACCAAGCTGGCCTGTGCCCTCTGCGAGGTGATGGGCACCCAGCTGATTACGTGTGCTGAGAGCAAGCCTCCACACGTGCAGGAAAACCTCTCCAGCCTTTTGGGCTGGAGGTGAAGGTTTCATGTTCTCCAGAAAGCTGACCAAGTGCTGAGTTGGACACCTCCGGATGGGACTTTTCAGCAGTGCCAAAAATGACAAAATGCTAAGGAAGGGTGTGCATCTGCCCCCATTGTCTCCATCGCCCTTCCTAGTCATGGCATGGGGGGCCTGACGGAGCTCCAGACTGAGGGCAAGGTGAAGACCAAGCATGGATCAGCCTCAGAAAAAGGTAAGCAGGGAGCTGGGCCACTGTCTGGTGGGAGGGTCCTGTGGCAGCGCAGAGAGGCTGTGCCCATTGGCAGGGAACAGCTGTGCCCTGCATGTGCCCCTGCAAGGAGCTGTGCTGCTGCCAGTGCCCCTGGAGCTGTAGGGCTGCTGAGCTGTGGGGCAGGGAGAGGAGCAGCAGGGTGCATGTGCAGCTGAGCCATTGCTGGAGAGCACAGAGCTCTGGGCTCCCTGCTGTCCCAGGGCAGCCCAGAGGCCAGGCTGTAGAATTCCTCTGGGGAATGGGTCAGAGTTTTCTCCTGGCCTGATTCAAAAGTCTGTCAGCAGGAACATGTTTCCCTGTGCAGCAGTTAAGAATTCTTGTTTCCAGGAAGTCTGTCCCCTGAAATATGGAGCTGCAGATGCTTTAGGTTTGCATTGCAGGCTCTGATCCATTCTGTGCCTCCACTTTGCCGGCCTGAGTGGATACAGTCTTGCCAAGTGGTTTTGTCTGGTACCTTCCGATGTTCCTGTTATCAACCAAGCTCTTGCCTCCAGTCCAGAAGAACTCTTTCCTTGAAGATCAGGAAGAGGCCACCGACTGACTGAAGAGTTTTTCACTAACAGGATTTATGTTTTAAGCTTCGTAATTACAACTGTACATATATTATTTAGATGCAATTATTTTTGTACTTTTATAAATGTTATTTATGTACATATGATATTTCAATGTAGTTTTAAATAAATGTTTTTTGATTGTATCTTTAAGTTTTGATGACATCATTTTAACTGCATATATTTAGTTTTGCTGATTTACAAAAAATAAAAAAAATTTTAAAAACTAAAGAAACCAAAAAAGAGGTTGTGACACCAGGACCTGCTGGCCTAGAGGTTGTGGGAGTGCAGCTCACTTGATGTGCCAGTGTCTCACTACATCCTTTTGTCATTGGGCCTCTCCTCTTCCTCTTTTGCCATGTTTTCTTTGCGCCATTTGTGCTACTGTTTCAACTTGTCTTTGTAACTTGTCACACATTGACATGTTTGGGGGACAATGGATCCAAAGGATCCTGTCTAGTCAACAGTTTCTACCTAGATGTGTTCTGTGCTCACCAAAGGCCTGAGCAAAGAAACCAAGAGAATTGTGCCCAAATAGCAAAGCTTTGCTCCTTTGCAATCTCACACAGATCTGGCTCTCAGGTGTTTTCAATCACAGTTTCATAGGCAAGACGAAGTTGTGTCTTTCCCTGGGAAATGATGTACTGCTTTGGAAAAGTCATCTGTATGTATATTTACCCAGGACAGCAGTCCAGCTGTGTTGTTTGCAAGTTATTTGCAGAAGGATGAGTGGACTGTGAGGCCAATGACAAGTGACAAGAGTCCCTCAAATCTAAACTGCAGTCTGGGCGCCATTCACTGCAGTCTTGTCCCGCAGCCACTGGAGCTGACGGGTGCCAGCTAGCTGCTCCCAGAGTGACCGGCGCAGACCACGAATCTCACCTCTCCCAGGATCTCTGCCAGAACCCCTGAGTAGTGGCTCCGTCTGCAGCGTGGTGACGCAGGCGTGAGCAGGACTGCAAAGTACTGAGGCGAAGGAAGGAGGGAGTGGACACAAGAATGGATGCCAGAGACCACTTTATGGACCCAGGCGGGGCCAGTAACGGTGTCAGGGAAAAACCGGTGGGGAGGCACTTATAAAGGGGAAGGGCGTGACATGAGGAGCCCCAAGGGACCAATGAACAAAGCTCAGGGGAGGAGCGAGGGACACACCTGAACCAATAGGAATGGCCCAGGGGAGGGACAAGGCTCAGGGAACAAATCATATGTTAAGTAAGGGAAGACTGACATAGAAATTTCTTGAAATGAAAGGGGGTTGGTTACATTGATAGGTAACTGGCAGGAGGAACAAACCATTAGGAGGGAGAACATGGGGGGAACCGAGGGCCAAACCAAAACCCTACTTATAAAAAAATTAACAACTTTACAAGAAAACTCATCCAGGACACACAATGCTACAATTCAGCCCAGAGATGAGAGATCTTTGTTCCCATGGAGCTGTGCTTGCCAGGGTAATGATTTCCTACATAGCTGGAGCAAGCAATTCTGGATTCAGCTCCAGCTCTTGGTTGGCTGCATGATCATTGACAATGCTCCTTATTGTCCTTGGTTACAATATAAGGATGTATTCTATTTCCATCTTCAAGAGCTGTTGAAACCAGGAGGGGCATTGTTCTTTTCCTTATCTCCTGTTAATGGGCCCATCAATGCCTTTCCCCATGACTCAGAGGTAATTCCCTCTGGGAGCCCTTTCTGTCTCATGGACCCACCCCATGACTCATGGAATGATAAGAGCCCATTGTGAGATGCTGTGCCCAGAGGGGAGGAACCAAGCATCCCCACCTGCATGTAATCTGGAGTTTGGGACAGAACAAGCAGCCTTTCCACTGGATTCCCAGAGGAATGGCCGCCTTTTCCACTGGAACTTCAGAGGAAGACTATACCCTTCTACAGGATCACATGTGCCACTCCAGGAGGAGTGCAGCCACTAATCCAACTGGACTGCTACCAGTACCCTGACCAAGAGGGTGTCAGAGCTTGTATTCTGACTCTGTCAGCTGTGATAGACGAATCGACTGAATTTAAGAATTGTACCATAATCTTTATTATGCAAGCAAGAATAAGCAAGATTCAGCGCTGGGCTGCCAGGAGACTTCGCTCCCTTAGGCCCGCACCTCCCCCATTTTGAGTTCGCTTTTTATTGTCCTTTTTTCAGATTCTTGGATGACGTGGTCTGTTTTCTGTGCGTGCTCCTCCTGTTGCTAGGGGTCTTTTTTCTGCCTTCTGGTGTTCGTGGGATGAAGACCCCAAGTCTTTCTCTTTGGCCGCTTTCCTTATAAGGCATACCTATAAGTCTAGTCTTTTAAGCTCAACATTCTTGCAAGGTTAATAATTGTTACCATATGTGTTTCAGAAAGTCTCCTACATCTATAGGGTAGAATTTTTGCAGAGCAAGCAATTCTACAAGGTTAGAAATTATTTCCAGATGTGGCTGTATCCAATTACCAAGGGGGGGGGGGGTTGTAACTTTAACACTACTTATAAGTTTCCCATACAGCCCTATAGATATTCTACAAAAGCTATTTTAGCTATTGTTTTTTTAATTTAAATCATCATCTAGCTATTAATGAACAAATATATTGTTACTTATTACAATCCCCCATTTCTCTTTTTACCAATTTTGTTCATTAAACCTTTTTAGCTCCTTCCTAGCAAGCGCTAACTGATCTATTTCATCAGTTAAGCTCTGTGCATTAATTATACCTGCTAATTTCTTTAGTCTTTTCATCATATTCCAATTCACAACAAATTGAACTGCTGAGAAAATAAATCCTAGTACAATCAGAATTAAAAGAACGACAGTGGGATGGCACATACTGTTTAAGACACCTGTGGCAGTAGGTGACCATTCGAACAGGGTGTCCCACCACCTATAATTGCTATCTTGCTTCACTCTTTCTACTACCTGGTGTATTTTCTCTACATCATGTTGAACAGTTACTAGGGTCTTCTGTCCGCTTTTCCTGATTTTCTCAAGAATTTTTATCAGATCCTGGTGAAACAATAGTTGTCTCACTAGGGTGAAGTTCATCCCAATCGGGGTGGGCATTAACTTGTGAATCAGCGTGTAGTTGGATTGCAATAGTTGGTGAGAGGTAACTGTAGCTTCATAAGTGGTGTCACACCCTGTAATCTTGGTGAAGTTACAAGCACAGAAGTTTGAGTGATTCTTTGTATCCACCATAACATCATCTACTAGCACAAAATCACAGAGAGTTCTGAAACACGTGCACCCATTGCCTATGTATATAAGAACTGTTTTAGAAACTTCATTAGGGCGAATCTCAAAATGGCAAATGTTTTGCTCTGTGTCCAAACAGATATCTTGAGCTATAATTACAGCGCCCTCGCAGATGAATCCCAACTGTTCTCGTACAATACAAGATTCCAAGTCAACAGTTTGCCATTTGTCACCAAGCTGACGGACCCATCCTCTATGTTCTGTAGGATAGAGGACAGCTCCGTCATGGTTTATTCCTAATGCAATGACAGGAAAAACTAGATGTACAGAGGCATTTTGTATGGTCAAGACAAAGGCAGTGACTGTATTAGAAATAGGGTTATAGGTAAAATTCACCAGTTTCCACGAGGATTGGAATTCCCTTTCAAACTCAGTGGCATTATCCCAAATTATTTTCTGAATTTCTGTGGGGAAAGTGCCTTCCTCGCCCTCTCTTATAATTGCAGCAGAGACTGACTGCATCCATAATTGTGCCCGGATACAGCTGAGGGCTAAGGAGACATTATTTTGTGTGGCACCAAGTGCATCAATTACCAATTTGTGATCGTTCACATTTACTCTTTCCCAATTTGGCAAAATGTTTGACAACGTCCACTGGTGTCTCCCCAAAGCCAGTAGAGATGACCTCAGTGGTTGCTGTAATTTGGACAGATCTCTGGCCGTAGCAGCCAGTTTGTTCATTAGTACCTCCGAATCGATGCTATTCAGAATTCCCAGTCCTGTGCCTAGAACACCAGTCACATCTCTAAGTTTCCTTGTTTTAAAAGAGCTGCGTTTCCTGAGCCAAGTAGTCCAGCCTTCAAAGGATGTTTGCAAAAACAGAGAACAAGCTGGCTGGATTTCTGAAACATTAGTCTGCATTAGCAGTTCGACCTGTTTTAGAGACCATGCTGGATTAAATAATATTTGTTGTTGACCAATTTTTTTGATTATATAAGGTCCTATTTTGAAAATTTTTGGTGTGAGTGTGACCGGTGGTGTAGGTGAAATGGTGATAATGTGTGGTTTAGTAGTGGTAGATTGTGTTTTAATATTTATTGTGAATTTAAAGGAAAGGCCTTGTGTATCTTTTGTCCAGAGACAGACTACCTCTGCCGTGTGAGTTAATGTGAAGTTTTGCCAGCAGTCTCGTGCTGGGTATTCAAAATTTATTTGTTTATCCTCCTGACCCATGGAAACACTGATTGAGATTGTGTTAGTATAGTCTGATCCATTAACCACTCGACATCCAATATTAATTTGTTCTCCCACTACTCCTTGAAGCTCCCAAGTTTTCTGCCTCTTCCATTCGTGTTTAGCATACGGCAGACCGTCATGCAGAACTAAAGTTTGTAAACTCAAACCTGTGGTATTTCCCATAGATCCGGTAAATTGCAAAAAGGCCTGAGACCAGTCAGTGATCAGGGTCCGTTTGACTAGGATCTTGTTCCCTTTGTAAGGCTGATGGGGGTTTCCCCAGGCAGTCGGGAAGCTCAGGATTATAATGATAAAAATAGCTCGCCAAGCAGGGCAGGGTCCTAGCAACAAATTTTGTTCACCTCTTATAACCATATCTCTTTTACCTGGAGCATTCCTGTGCTCCGTTCCTGTTCCTGAGGCCCGTTGCTCTTCCTCACTCCTCCTTACCTCTCTGCCTCGCCTGCCAGCCCGGGTGTATCGGTCTGCAGGGATCATTATCTTCTTGGCAGCAGGGGTAGTCTTCAGGGGGTGCATTATTTGGGCTATTTCTTTCGTTCCTGCCCCTACTCCTAAGGGCAGGCTGCCAGGCCTCCAGGCAAAGGATCTCTCTTATCTTATGGCAGATTCTCTGTCGTTCCTAGCGAGCTTTATAGGGCCTGAGTCTCACTGTCTGGGTTTTTCCTCCGAGCCTTACGGGCTCATTTCTTATATATTCGGAAGTAGCAGCGTACGGTACTATCCCAATTTCGGGGCTCAACTTGCCACTCTATGGGGACATGAATCTTTTTCCCTACACACACCTGGTCTAATATCACACTCTGATTTTGGCAGATGATCCTATATGATTGGTGATGTATTGCCCAGGCCAGGGCCCAATGTCTCCTCTGCTCTATATTTTCAATTAATGTTATTGCCTCCCTATAAGGGATTTCTCTTTGTCCTGGGGCTGTTGCAAATTTGCTTAGAGCCGTGTAAGGGTTTTCCCTCCTCCAACCCCAATCACAAGTATGATACCAGATACCCCCACCTAACTGTGATTGGAAAACCCACCATTTGAGCCTACATCCCCCGCAAAATATTTTTATCCATGCCCTACAGATGGGATCACCACATTTAATGCACCCAGGTCTGTTAGACAGTGGCCGCCTTATCTCAGAGAGGACCTCAGCCACTGATATCAGATCATCCCATGTGTGCCAAATAAGAGGACACTTCAGTTCCTTTCCCACCCTTTGAATATTGTCTCTGACCAGTAGCTGCAGTCGGTGTTTCTCCCTCTCAGTCATTCATATTACCAGTTGCTATGCATTCTTATGTTTTCCGAAGAGTCAATCGTAGATCTCCAGGGCGACTGGTCACCTCCCAAGGGGTGTCTGCAGTGATGGGTCCTTTCACTCGACTGGCATGTGTCCAGCCTTTTTCAGCAGTTCGGACGGCTGTCTCTGTGGTAAACAGAACAACATAGGGACCTTCCCATTGGGGTGTTAGGGAGGTCTCTTTCCAAGTTTTAATTAGGACTCTATCTCCAGGTTTAAGCTTATGCATTGCTATGTCCAAAGGGGGTCTTTGTACCAATAGCCCTTTTCGTTTTAGTTCCTCCCTTCGTTTCATTAGCTGTTGTATGTAACTCTGAATTTGACTATCTTGGATACAGGGATGGTTCCCTGGTAGCTCTAAGTCGTAAGGCATTCCATAGAGCATTTCAAAGGGAGAAATTCCCACATCCGTCCTAGGTTGGGTTCTAATGTTTAGCAGTGCCAGGGGTAAACATCTGACCCATGACATTTTAGTTTCCACCATAAGTTTAGTGAGTTGCTTCTTGATTTCTCCATTTGCCCTTTCTACCCTCCCTGAGCTTTGAGGGTGCCAAGGAGTGTGATATTTCCATTTAGTACCTAAGGCCGTGGTTACCTCTTTTAGTACTTTATTTGCGAAATGGGGGCCTCTATCAGAGTCTAATATTTCTACTAATCCATACCTAGGGATTATTTCTTCCAGTAAGGTTTTAATCACTACGTTTGCAGTAGCCCATGATGTAGGATATGCTTCTACGAAGTGGGTTAGATGATCTACTAGTACCAATAAGTACTTGTACCTCCCTACTTTTGGTAGCTTGGTGAAATCTACTTGTACATGTGAAAAAGGTCGGTGTGCTAATTCCCTTCCTCCTGGAATCCTTTCTCGAGCTTGATGCCTATTAACCCTCTGGCATGTTATACATCCCCTAACTACTTGTTTTGCTATATCATAAATTCCTATACACATATACTTAATAGTAAACTGATCTACTAAGGCTTAGGTTCCCCAGTGAGTCTTTTCATGTAACTGCTGCACTATCCTCTGAGCTACAGATTTTGGCAGCACTTCCCTATCATCTGGTAATTTTCGAATACCCTCATTCTCTGTTATTCCCATTCTGTCTAATTTTTCCTTTTCCTGGGCTGTGAAGTTCAGGACACAAACTCTTTCGCCATCTCGCATTCTCCTTGTTCCCTGCTCCTGGAATTTTCTGAGGGCAGCTTTCTTTGCTTCTCTATCTGCTATATTGTTTCCTCTGATCAGATGGGAGGGACCCTTTTAATGTCCTTTAACATGTACTATTGCTATTCTCTTTGGGCCTCTTAACGCTTGTAATATCTGAGTGATTAGTTCCCGATGTATTAATTCTTTTCTTTGGGAATTTATTAACCCTCTTTCTTCCCAAATTTTTCCAAAAGTATGTATCACTCCAAAGGCATACTTTGAATCCGTATAGATGGTCCCATCCTTAGCTTCCAAGAATTTCAGAGCCCGCAATACCGCATAAAGCTCACAGGCCTGGGCTGACCAACTAAGACTCAGAGGGCCGGATTCTATTATTTCTAAATTTTCACCTCCCACAATGGCATATCCCGAGATTCGCTTTCCCTCAACAACCCTAGAGGAACCATCCACAAATAACTTTTCTCCTTCTTCCAGTTCTTCCTCTTCGAGATCCGGTCTAATTTTTGTTTGTTTCTCTATGCTATGTAAGCAATCATGAGTTAAATTCTCCTGTGGATCCCCAAACAGGAATTCAGCAGGGTTTTGCAGAGAGGTGGTTTCAAGTATCAACCGAGGGGATGACAGTAAAATGCCCTCGTATTTCAAAAGTCTGGAGTCTGTTATCCATTTTCTGCCTTTTGTTGCAATACTGCCCGTATATTATGGGGAGTAAAAACTTTCAGTTCTCCTCCATAGGTAATTTTGAGAGCTTCCTCCACTAAAAGGGCTGTGGCTACTATAATCTGCAAGCATGTTGGCCATCCCCTACTTACTGGATCCAGTAATTTAGAAATGTATGCCACTGGTTTTCGACTGCTGGCCCAGTCCTGAGCCAGTACCCCAAATGCTACTCCTGCCTCAGTATTAACGAACAAATAAAAAGGTCTCCTAACATCGGGGAGGCTTAGCACCGGGGCATTAGTCAATTCCTCTTTTAGTTGTTCTAATGATTCATCATCCTTTTCAGTCCATTTAATCAAACCTTCAGTAGTTAGTTTTTCATACAAGAATTTTATTTTGCCACTAAAGTTTTCAATCCATTGTCTGCAGTATCCTATGAGACCCAATAGCTGTCTAATTTGTCTCTTATTTCTTGGGGGGGGAAGGGAGAGGATTCCCTTAACCCTCTCTGGATCTACTGTTTTAGTTCCTTTACTGAGTCGGTGTCCCAGGTACTTCACTTCTTCTTCTACGAATTGCAGTTTATTTTTGGACACCTTCAGCCCCTGAATGCTCAAAAAGTTTAAAAGCTTAATGCTTTCTTCCCTAACTGCTTCCTCACTCTTTCCAGCTATTAACAGATCATCTACATATTGAACAAGGGTTATTCCTGGGTTTGGGGTATAGGTTTTCATTATCTGTTCTAATGCATGCCTAAATAAATTCGGGGACTCGGTATATCCCTGTGGGAGCACGGTCCACCTTAGTTGTTGCTTTTGGTGGGTATCGGGATCTTCCCATTCAAATGCAAAATAGTCCCTACATTCTTGCTTCAAGGGGCATGCCCAAAAGGCGTCTTTTAAATCTATAACACTATACCATTGGTCATCAGGTTTCAATTGACTGAGCAATGTATGGGGATTAGCTACTACAGGGAACCGGGCAATAGTTCTCTTATTTATTTCCCTTAAATCATGTATTAGTCGGTATTTCCCATCTGGTTCTTTTACAGGTAAGATGGGGTGTTGAAGGGAGACATACAAGGTTCCAAGAGCCCTTGTTGTATTAACCGTTCTATTTCTGGTTTTAGTCCCCTTTGCCCATCGTCTGACATGGGATATTGTTTTATCCTCACTGGGATTTCCGGGTTTTGGATAATAACTGTGAAAGGCTCTATATTCAGTCTCCCTGCTGTGTCAGGGGTATACCAAACCTCCGGGTTTATCTTCTCCTCGTCAGTGGCCCGTAGGGGGCACAGTCAGACTTTCAACTGTTTTTCTTCAATATTTCTATTTATTCCTAATTCCACCATTAAATCCCTACCTAATAAATTGTAATCGGCTTCAGGAACTAGTAGCAAGGATCCTATCCCTATTTTTTTCTCTGATTCTATTAAGACATCTTTAATTGCAGGAACCTTGAAGGGTTCCCCTTTTGCCCCAATAACCTGTACTGTTAAAGGCTAAATCTTACATCCCGGGGGCAAAGACTGAACTGTTGATCTCTCGGCCCCCGTGTCTACAAGGAAGGTTATGGGGGTTTGCTGGGGACCCACTTTAAGTTTTACCAAGGGCTCTGATGACATTTGAGTCCCCAATAAATAGAGCCCTTGACCCCCCCCTAATCCTCTTTGAACATTTTCTCATCCCTAAGCCTCTTTCGACATTCCCTCTTCATGTGTCCTTTCCCACCACAGTAGTAGCACCCCGTTCCTTCTCTCCCCCCCCACTGGGGGCCCTCCTAAATCCCGGGAACCCCTCCTCATGTCATTTCTTTCCCGTGGCGGAGGGTTGTTTCGCTGCCCCTCCCTTACTGCTGCCACCATCATCCGAACTTGCCTTTTATGTGCTTCTTCCTCCCGTCTAACATATACTTTTCGAGCCTCCCTAAGCAATTCATCAAGTCCTCTGTCCTGCCAATCATCTAACTTTTCTAATTTCTTTCGAACGTCTTCCCACGATTTAGCTACAAACTGTGTTTTCAGGAGTGCTTGCCCCATAGGCGTCTCTGGATCCACCCCTGAGTATAACTGAAAACTCTTCCTTAATCTTTCCAACCATTCAGTGGGGGTCTCATCCTTTCCTTGGCACTCTCTGAATGCCTTGCTTATATTTTGTCCCCGGGGCACAGCCTCTCGTATGCCCTGGATTATAATAGTTCTTAAGTCCTGCATATGACCACGATGGTTGGGGTCCTGATTATTCCAATTGGGATTTTGCAAGGGCCATTTGACATCAGCCACAGGACCCTGAACATGCTGGGCATCCCAAATTCTCATTCCTGCCCTTCTAATCATCCCTCTCTCCTCTGTTGTAAATAGTATGCCTAGAATGGACTGTATCTCTACCCAGGTATATTTATTTGGTCCCAGGAACTGATCCACCCTTTCTGCTACTCCTGTAGGGTCTTCTAATAATTTTCCCATCTCTTTCTTAAACTCACGGACATCTCCTGAGTTTAAGGGGACAGTGACAAACCCCATCCCAGCCTGAGGTCCTCCTAATGCTATTTCCCTAAGAGGGAACAATCCACTGTTCTCTCCTTCCTCAATTACTGTTTTCATTTGGCTCCGAGTATGTCTCCTGTAATCCGAGGAGTCTGTGACCTGCTGTTTGTCAGGGGCTGATGCTGGAGGAATGTTTGGAAGGGATACAGGAGGGGCTGGGGCTGGTGGTGGTACATATGGGGGAGGATAAATAGAAATCTCTTCCTCCACTCGGGACTTTTTCTTTCTATCTTCTTCCCCTTGGCTTCCCTTAAGGGGGAGCAATCTAGTTATTTGCTCATTACTTCCTACCAACCACAATTTAGCATAAGCACTCTCCTCCAGGTTTTCTGGCTCTTTGGAATTCACATAGATATTCAAGGCTTGACAGACCCAGTCCTCAGAGGATCCGAAAACGGGCCAGTATGTATTTCCTGAATCCAGTTTCTTACCCCCCATACTACCATGCAATAATTTATCATTTTTGCTTTATCCTTCCCTTTTCTGGAGGGAAAATCATCCCAATAGTTAATCATTAATCCTAACGGACTATCCTTAGGTATTGGGGGTAACCGGGGGCCCTCCCCCAGGGGGTCAGAAGGCTTGCTCTCCTTCTGCCCCATCTTCCAAGGCACCTCCACGCACACACACACACACCCCCCTCGGTCGTGGCTCGCTCCCTCGCGGGTTACGAGAACCGCACTACTGGAGGGTCCCTCTTGCTTCGTCCTCAGTTGGACGTCTCATTCACTTTGCCCTGGGATTCCAACCCAACCAAGCGGTTCACCCGTATTCTCACGCGTCCTGCGTCTTCGCTCGGATCTTCGTGCACAAAGCTTACAGGGTCACTGGTGTTTCCTTGCTTATTCTCGAATTTAGGTTCGTCAGTCCAGAGGGGGGGTCGGTTGAGAAGATGAGGGCCACCAAAGGGGTGGGGGCACCCCCCCCCCGAATTCTCAAACCAACCCTGTCTCAGGATTTGAGTCACGGCACCAAATTGTGATAAACGAACCGACCGAATTTAAGAATTGTGCAATAATCTTTATTATTATGCAAGCAAGAATAAGCAAGATTCAGTGCTGGGCGGCCAGGAGACTTCGCTCTCTTAGGCACGCGTCTCCCCCTTTTAAGTTCGCTTTTTATTGTCCTTTTTCTCCGAATTCCTGGGTGACGTGGTCTGTTTTCTGCGCGTGCTCCTCCTGTTGCTAGGGGTCTTTTTTCTGCCTTCTAGTGGTCGTGGGATGAAGGCCCCAAGTCTTCCTCTTTGGCCACTTTCCTTATAAGGCATACCTATAAGTCTAATCTTTTAAGCTCAACGTTCTTGCAAGGTTAATAATTGTTACCATATGTGTTTCAGAAAGTCTCCTACATCTATAGGTTGGAATTTTTGCAGAGCAAACAAAAGGTTACAAGGTTAGTAATTATTACTAGATGTAGCTGTATCTGGTTACCAAGGGGGGATTTGTGGCCCAAGCACTACTTAAACGTTTCCCATACAGCCCTATAGATATTCTACAAAAGCTATTTAGCTATTGTTTTCAATTTAAATTATCATCTAGCTATTAATGAACAAATATATTGTTACTTATTACAGGCGTGACACGAGGAGCCACGAGGGACCAATGAACGAAGCTCAGGGGAGGAGTGAGGGACACACCTGAACCAATAGGAATGGCGTAGGGGAGGGACAAGGCTCAGGGGACAAATCATATGTTAAGTAAGGGAAGACTGACATAGAAATTTCTTGAAATGAAAGGGGGTTGGTTACATTGATAGACAGGTAACTGGCAGGAGGAACAAACCATTAGGAGGGAGAACATGGGGGGAACCGAGGGTCAAACCAAAACCCTACTGTGGTGGTTTGACCAGGAAGAAGTGGGAATTCTGGGAAGCTGTGGTCAAACCAATGAATGTTCTGAGTTTGAGACTGGCACCTGGTGTAGCCAGTGGGGTTTGGACACACCTCCGAGAATACACAGGGGTTAAAAAGCAGGGCTCTGGCCCTGGGAGGTCCTCTTGGGACGTCGAGGCGAAGAGGTCAGATCACCCTCCCCTGTCCAGCCGCTGCTGCTGGGCGGGGGAGGGGCTGCCATGCGGTAGGCCTGGGGCCTGGACAGAGATGGGGGGTGAGAAGGCCCTCGAGGATGGAAGGGTGGAAGAGCCCAGGGAGTCAGCCCTCGGGCAGCCATCCCCCCCCCAGGAAGGAGAGAGGAGAGCGGGCGACACCGAATGTGATAGCAGCCGGCCCAGGAGGAGAAGGAGGGGGGGGGAAGAGTGCCCGGCCGGAGCGGCAGCGTGTGTGGGAGTGCCGCAGCTCCAGGACAGACAGAGACTGAAAGTTTTAACCCCTTTCTTTCATGATTGGGGCCTTGCAAAAATGCTAATCCTCCTCGAAGCTGAATAAGAAGGGAGATAGGAGATGAGATGAGACAAGGACCTGGCCTGAAGGACGTAGAGAAGACTGGCTGAGTGAAGAGAGAGATGCTTGGAGTGGCCTTGTGGCTGGACTTTTCTTGTGGCCATGGACTCAGTTTGTTCCTGTGACACAGAGACTGCACTTAGGGGGAGGCAGTGCCTCAGAACCAGGAGGGTTCATCGTGAGGACCCCGCGGCCCCAGGGGGTTGGAAAAATATGGGGGGGACAGATGTCCCAAAGCAGAGACTGTGCCTTTTTGGAGTGAGACAAGGCATCCTTAAAAGACAACCCTAAAAGCAGCTCTGATCCATGCACGGTGGTGAGAGCACTGGGCATGGAAGGAAGATGTCACAAGCGGCAAAAGGACTTTTTTCCGGGCGGTGCCGAAGTGACAGGGAAGCACACGAGGTTTCAGTGTGTTTCCAGGGGAAGCCTATGGAACAAGAAGGACTCCTCTCCTCTTCATGAACTGAAGTTTGAGTATACTAAAGTGTGGTGCCAGGCTGGGCAGTTGGTGATTTGGGAGAATGTATCGGATTGGGAAATTCAGGTAGTGGGGAGGAGGAAAGTGGTTTTTTTGTAAGGTTTTCAATTTTTTTTTCTTTTCCTTATAGTTTTTCCCTATTTTCCTGTAGTTTAGGTAATAAAGTGTTCTTTATGTTTAAGCTGGAGCCTGTTTTGTTTATTCCTGGTCACATCTCACAGCAGACACCAGGGTGAGGGAATTTTCATAGGGGCACTGGCTCTGTGCCAGGCTCAAACCATGACACCTACTTATAAAAAAATTAACAACTTTACAAGAAAACTCATCCAGGACACACAATGCTACAATTCAGCCCAGAGATGAGAGATCTTTGTTCCCATGGAGCTGTGCTTGCCAGGGTAATGAATTCCTGTGTAGCTGGAACAAGCAATTCTGGATTCAGCTCCAGCTCTTGGTTGGCTGCATGATCATTGACAATGCTCCCTATTATCCTTGGTTACAATATAAGGATGTATTCTATTTCCATCTTCAAGAGCTGTTGAAACCAGGAGGGGCATTGTTCTTTTCCTTATCTCCTGTTAATGGGCCCATCAATGCCTTTCCCCATGACTCAGAGATAATTCCCTCTGGGAGCCCTTTCTGTCTCATGGACCCACCCCATGACTCATGGAATGATAAGAGCCCATTGTGAGATGCTGTGCCCAGAGGGGAGGAACCAAGCATCCCCACCTGCAAATAATCTGGAGTTTGGGACAGAACAAGCAGCCTTTCCACTGGATTCCCAGAGGAATGGCCGCCTTTTCCACTGGAACTTCAGAGGAAGACTATACCCTTCTACAGGATCACATGTGCCACTCCAGGAGGAGTGCAGCCACTAATCCAACTGGACTGCTACCAGTACCCTGACCAAGAGGGTGTCAGAGCTTGTATTCTGACTCTGTCAGCTGTGATAGACGAATCGACTGAATTTAAGAATTGTACCATAATCTTTATTATGCAAGCAAGAATAAGCAAGATTCAGCGCTGGGCTGCCAGGAGACTTCGCTCCCTTAGGCCCGCACCTCCCCCATTTTGAGTTCGCTTTTTATTGTCCTTTTTTCAGATTCTTGGATGACGTGGTCTGTTTTCTGTGCGTGCTCCTCCTGTTGCTAGGGGTCTTTTTTCTGCCTTCTGGTGTTCGTGGGATGAAGACCCCAAGTCTTCCTCTTTGGCCGCTTTCCTTATAAGGCATACCTATAAGTCTAGTCTTTTAAGCTCAACATTCTTGCAAGGTTAATAATTGTTACCATATGTGTTTCAGAAAGTCTCCTACATCTATAGGGTAGAATTTTTGCAGAGCAAGCAATTCTACAAGGTTAGAAATTATTTCCAGATGTGGCTGTATCCAATTACCAAGGGGGGGGGGTTGTAACTTTAACACTACTTATAAGTTTCCCATACAGCCCTATAGATATTCTACAAAAGCTATTTTAGCTATTGTTTTTTTAATTTAAATCATCATCTAGCTATTAATGAACAAATATATTGTTACTTATTACAATCCCCCATTTCTCTTTTTACCAATTTTGTTCATTAAACCTTTTTAGCTCCTTCCTAGCAAGCGCTAACTGATCTATTTCATCAGTTAAGCTCTGTGCATTAATTATACCTGCTAATTTCTTTAGTCTTTTCATCATATTCCAATTCACAACAAATTGAACTGCTGAGAAAATAAATCCTAGTACAATCAGAATTAAAAGAACGACAGTGGGATGGCACATACTGTTTAAGACACCTGTGGCAGTAGGTGACCATTCGAACAGGGTGTCCCACCACCTATAATTGCTATCTTGCTTCACTCTTTCTACTACCTGGTGTATTTTCTCTACATCATGTTGAACAGTTACTAGGGTCTTCTGTCCGCTTTTCCTGATTTTCTCAAGAATTTTTATCAGATCCTGGTGAAACAATAGTTGTCTCACTAGGGTGAAGTTCATCCCAATCGGGGTGGGCATTAACTTGTGAATCAGCGTGTAGTTGGATTGTAATAGTTGGTGAGAGGTAACTGTAGCTTCATAAGTGGTGTCACACCCTGTAATCTTGGTGAAGTTACAAGCACAGAAGTTTGAGTGATTCTTTGTATCCACCATAACATCATCTACTAGCACAAAATCACAGAGAGTTCTGAAACACGTGCACCCATTGCCTATGTATATAAGAACTGTTTTAGAAACTTCATTAGGGCGAATCTCAAAATGGCAAATGTTTTGCTCTGTGTCCAAACAGATATCTTGAGCTATAATTACAGCGCCCTCGCAGATGAATCCCAACTGTTCTCGTACAATACAAGATTCCAAGTCAACAGTTTGCCATTTGTCACCAAGCTGACGGACCCATCCTCTATGTTCTGTAGGATAGAGGACAGCTCCGTCATGGTTTATTCCTAATGCAATGACAGGAAAAACTAGATGTACAGAGGCATTTTGTATGGTCAAGACAAAGGCAGTGACTGTATTAGAAATAGGGTTATAGGTAAAATTCACCAGTTTCCACGAGGATTGGAATTCCCTTTCAAACTCAGTGGCATTATCCCAAATTATTTTCCGAATTTCTGTGGGGAAAGTGCCTTCCTCGCCCTCTCTTATAATTGCAGCAGAGACTGACTGCATCCATAATTGTGCCCGGATACAGCTGAGGGCTAAGGAGACATTATTTTGTGTGGCACCAAGTGCATCAATTACCAATTTGTGATCGTTCACATTTACTCTTTCCCAATTTGGCAAAATGTTTGACAACGTCCACTGGTGTCTCCCCAAAGCCAGTAGAGATGACCTCAGTGGTTGCTGTAATTTGGACAGATCTCTGGCCGTAGCAGCCAGTTTGTTCATTAGTACCTCCGAATCGATGCTATTCAGAATTCCCAGTCCTGTGCCTAGAACACCAGTCACATCTCTAAGTTTCCTTGTTTTAAAAGAGCTGCGTTTCCTGAGCCAAGTAGTCCAGCCTTCAAAGGATGTTTGCAAAAACAGAGAACAAGCTGGCTGGATTTCTGAAACATTAGTCTGCATTAGCAGTTCGACCTGTTTTAGAGACCATGCTGGATTAAATAATATTTGTTGTTGACCAATTTTTTTGATTATATAAGGTCCTATTTTGAAAATTTTTGGTGTGAGTGTGACCGGTGGTGTAGGTGAAATGGTGATAATGCGTGGTTTAGTAGTGGTAGATTGTGTTTTAATATTTATTGTGAATTTAAAGGAAAGGCCTTGTGTATCTTTTGTCCAGAGACAGACTACCTCTGCCGTGTGAGTTAATGTGAAGTTTTGCCAGCAGTCTCGTGCTGGGTATTCAAAATTTATTTGTTTATCCTCCTGACCCATGGAAACACTGATTGAGATTGTGTTAGTATAGTCTGATCCATTAACCACTCGACATCCAATATTAATTTGTTCTCCCACTACTCCTTGAAGCTCCCAAGTTTTCTGCCTCTTCCATTCGTGTTTAGCATACGGCAGACCGTCATGCAGAACTAAAGTTTGTAAACTCAAACCTGTGGTATTTCCCATAGATCCGGTAAATTGCAAAAAGGCCTGAGACCAGTCAGTGATCAGGGTCCGTTTGACTAGGATCTTGTTCCCTTTGTAAGGCTGATGGGGGTTTCCCCAGGCAGTCGGGAAGCTCAGGATTATAATGATAAAAATAGCTCGCCAAGCAGGGCAGGGTCCTAGCAACAAATTTTGTTCACCTCTTATAACCATATCTCTTTTACCTGGAGCATTCCTGTGCTCCGTTCCTGTTCCTGAGGCCCGTTGCTCTTCCTCACTCCTCCTTACCTCTCTGCCTCGCCTGCCAGCCCGGGTGTATCGGTCTGCAGGGATCATTATCTTCTTGGCAGCAGGGGTAGTCTTCAGGGGGTGCATTATTTGGGCTATTTCTTTCGTTCCTGCCCCCACTCCTAAGGGCAGGCTGCCAGGCCTCCAGGCAAAGGATCTCTCTTATCTTATGGCAGATTCTCTGTCGTTCCTAGCGAGCTTTATAGGGCCTGAGTCTCACTGTCTGGGTTTTTCCTCCGAGCCTTACGGGCTCATTTCTTATATATTCGGAAGTAGCAGCGTACGGTACTATCCCAATTTCGGGGCTCAACTTGCCACTCTATGGGGACATGAATCTTTTTCCCTACACACACCTGGTCTAATATCACACTCTGATTTTGGCAGATGATCCTATATGATTGGTGATGTATTGCCCAGGCCAGGGCCCAATGTCTCCTCTGCTCTATATTTTCAATTAATGTTATTGCCTCCCTATAAGGGATTTCTCTTTGTCCTGGGGCTGTTGCAAATTTGCTTAGAGCCGTGTAAGGGTTTTCCCTCCTCCAACCCCAATCACAAGTATGATACCAGATACCCCCACCTAACTGTGATTGGAAAACCCACCATTTGAGCCTACATCCCCCGCAAAATATTTTTATCCATGCCCTACAGATGGGATCACCACATTTAATGCACCCAGGTCTGTTAGACAGTGGCCGCCTTATCTCAGAGAGGACCTCAGCCACTGATATCAGATCATCCCATGTGTGCCAAATAAGAGGACACTTCAGTTCCTTTCCCACCCTTTGAATATTGTCTCTGACCAGTAGCTGCAGTCGGTGTTTCTCCCTCTCAGTCATTCATATTACCAGTTGCTATGCATTCTTATGTTTTCCGAAGAGTCAATCGTAGATCTCCAGGGCGACTGGTCACCTCCCAAGGGGTGTCTGCAGTGATGGGTCCTTTCACTCGACTGGCATGTGTCCAGCCTTTTTCAGCAGTTCGGACGGCTGTCTCTGTGGTAAACAGAACAACATAGGGACCTTCCCATTGGGGTGTTAGGGAGGTCTCTTTCCAAGTTTTAATTAGGACTCTATCTCCAGGTTTAAGCTTATGCATTGCTATGTCCAAAGGGGGTCTTTGTACCAATAGCCCTTTTCGTTTTAGTTCCTCCCTTCGTTTCATTAGCTGTTGTATGTAACTCTGAATTTGACTATCTTGGATACAGGGATGGTTCCCTGGTAGCTCTAAGTCGTAAGGCATTCCATAGAGCATTTCAAAGGGAGAAATTCCCACATCCGTCCTAGGTTGGGTTCTAATGTTTAGCAGTGCCAGGGGTAAACATCTGACCCATGACATTTTAGTTTCCACCATAAGTTTAGTGAGTTGCTTCTTGATTTCTCCATTTGCCCTTTCTACCCTCCCTGAGCTTTGAGGGTGCCAAGGAGTGTGATATTTCCATTTAGTACCTAAGGCCGTGGTTACCTCTTTTAGTACTTTATTTGCGAAATGGGGGCCTCTATCAGAGTCTAATATTTCTACTAATCCATACCTAGGGATTATTTCTTCCAGTAAGGTTTTAATCACTACGTTTGCAGTAGCCCATGATGTAGGATATGCTTCTACGAAGTGGGTTAGATGATCTACTAGTACCAATAAGTACTTGTACCTCCCTACTTTTGGTAGCTTGGTGAAATCTACTTGTACATGTGAAAAAGGTCGGTGTGCTAATTCCCTTCCTCCTGGAATCCTTTCTCGAGCTTGATGCCTATTAACCCTCTGGCATGTTATACATCCCCTAACTACTTGTTTTGCTATATCATAAATTCCTATACACATATACTTAATAGTAAACTGATCTACTAAGGCTTAGGTTCCCCAGTGAGTCTTTTCATGTAACTGCTGCACTATCCTCTGAGCTACAGATTTTGGCAGCACTTCCCTATCATCTGGTAATTTTCGAATACCCTCATTCTCTGTTATTCCCATTCTGTCTAATTTTTCCTTTTCCTGGGCTGTGAAGTTCAGGACACAAACTCTTTCGCCATCTCGCATTCTCCTTGTTCCCTGCTCCTGGAATTTTCTGAGGGCAGCTTTCTTTGCTTCTCTATCTGCTATATTGTTTCCTCTGATCAGATGGGAGGGACCCTTTTAATGTCCTTTAACATGTACTATTGCTATTCTCTTTGGGCCTCTTAACGCTTGTAATATCTGAGTGATTAGTTCCCGATGTATTAATTCTTTTCTTTGGGAATTTATTAACCCTCTTTCTTCCCAAATTTTTCCAAAAGTATGTATCACTCCAAAGGCATACTTTGAATCCGTATAGATGGTCCCATCCTTAGCTTCCAAGAATTTCAGAGCCCGCAATACCGCATAAAGCTCACAGGCCTGGGCTGACCAACTAAGACTCAGAGGGCCGGATTCTATTATTTCTAAATTTTCACCTCCCACAATGGCATATCCCGAGATTCGCTTTCCCTCAACAACCCTAGAGGAACCATCCACAAATAACTTTTCTCCTTCTTCCAGTTCTTCCTCTTCGAGATCCGGTCTAATTTTTGTTTGTTTCTCTATGCTATGTAAGCAATCATGAGTTAAATTCTCCTGTGGATCCCCAAACAGGAATTCAGCAGGGTTTTGCAGAGAGGTGGTTTCAAGTATCAACCGAGGGGATGACAGTAAAATGCCCTCGTATTTCAAAAGTCTGGAGTCTGTTATCCATTTTCTGCCTTTTGTTGCAATACTGCCCGTATATTATGGGGAGTAAAAACTTTCAGTTCTCCTCCATAGGTAATTTTGAGAGCTTCCTCCACTAAAAGGGCTGTGGCTACTATAATCTGCAAGCATGTTGGCCATCCCCTACTTACTGGATCCAGTAATTTAGAAATGTATGCCACTGGTTTTCGACTGCTGGCCCAGTCCTGAGCCAGTACCCCAAATGCTACTCCTGCCTCAGTATTAATGAACAAATAAAAAGGTCTCCTAACATCGGGGAGGCTTAGCACCGGGGCATTAGTCAATTCCTCTTTTAGTTGTTCTAATGATTCATCATCCTTTTCAGTCCATTTAATCAAACCTTCAGTAGTTAGTTTTTCATACAAGAATTTTATTTTGCCACTAAAGTTTTCAATCCATTGTCTGCAGTATCCTATGAGACCCAATAGCTGTCTAATTTGTCTCTTATTTCTTGGGGGGGGAAGGGAGAGGATTCCCTTAACCCTCTCTGGATCTACTGTTTTAGTTCCTTTACTGAGTCGGTGTCCCAGGTACTTCACTTCTTCTTCTACGAATTGCAGTTTATTTTTGGACACCTTCAGCCCCTGAATGCTCAAAAAGTTTAAAAGCTTAATGCTTTCTTCCCTAACTGCTTCCTCACTCTTTCCAGCTATTAACAGATCATCTACATATTGAACAAGGGTTATTCCTGGGTTTGGGGTATAGGTTTTCATTATCTGTTCTAATGCATGCCTAAATAAATTCGGGGACTCGGTATATCCCTGTGGGAGCACGGTCCACCTTAGTTGTTGCTTTTGGTGGGTATCGGGATCTTCCCATTCAAATGCAAAATAGTCCCTACATTCTTGCTTCAAGGGGCATGCCCAAAAGGCGTCTTTTAAATCTATAACACTATACCATTGGTCATCAGGTTTCAATTGACTGAGCAATGTATGGGGATTAGCTACTACAGGGAACCGGGCAATAGTTCTCTTATTTATTTCCCTTAAATCATGTATTAGTCGGTATTTCCCATCTGGTTCTTTTACAGGTAAGATGGGGTGTTGAAGGGAGACATACAAGGTTCCAAGAGCCCTTGTTGTATTAACCGTTCTATTTCTGGTTTTAGTCCCCTTTGCCCATCGTCTGACATGGGATATTGTTTTATCCTCACTGGGATTTCCGGGTTTTGGATAATAACTGTGAAAGGCTCTATATTCAGTCTCCCTGCTGTGTCAGGGGTATACCAAACCTCCGGGTTTATCTTCTCCTCGTCAGTGGCCCGTAGGGGGCACAGTCAGACTTTCAACTGTTTTTCTTCAATATTTCTATTTATTCCTAATTCCACCATTAAATCCCTACCTAATAAATTGTAATCGGCTTCAGGAACTAGTAGCAAGGATCCTATCCCTATTTTTTTCTCTGATTCTATTAAGACATCTTTAATTGCAGGAACCTTGAAGGGTTCCCCTTTTGCCCCAATAACCTGTACTGTTAAAGGCTAAATCTTACATCCCGGGGGCAAAGACTGAACTGTTGATCTCTCGGCCCCCGTGTCTACAAGGAAGGTTATGGGGGTTTGCTGGGGACCCACTTTAAGTTTTACCAAGGGCTCTGATGACATTTGAGTCCCCAATAAATAGAGCCCTTGACCCCCCCCTAATCCTCTTTGAACATTTTCTCATCCCTAAGCCTCTTTCGACATTCCCTCTTCATGTGTCCTTTCCCACCACAGTAGTAGCACCCCGTTCCTTCTCTCCCCCCCCACTGGGGGCCCTCCTAAATCCCGGGAACCCCTCCTCATGTCATTTCTTTCCCGTGGCGGAGGGTTGTTTCGCTGCCCCTCCCTTACTGCTGCCACCATCATCCGAACTTGCCTTTTATGTGCTTCTTCCTCCCGTCTAACATATACTTTTCGAGCCTCCCTAAGCAATTCATCAAGTCCTCTGTCCTGCCAATCATCTAACTTTTCTAATTTCTTTCGAACGTCTTCCCACGATTTAGCTACAAACTGTGTTTTCAGGAGTGCTTGCCCCATAGGCGTCTCTGGATCCACCCCTGAGTATAACTGAAAACTCTTCCTTAATCTTTCCAACCATTCAGTGGGGGTCTCATCCTTTCCTTGGCACTCTCTGAATGCCTTGCTTATATTTTGTCCCCGGGGCACAGCCTCTCGTATGCCCTGGATTATAATAGTTCTTAAGTCCTGCATATGACCACGATGGTTGGGGTCCTGATTATTCCAATTGGGATTTTGCAAGGGCCATTTGACATCAGCCACAGGACCCTGAACATGCTGGGCATCCCAAATTCTCATTCCTGCCCTTCTAATCATCCCTCTCTCCTCTGTTGTAAATAGTATGCCTAGAATGGACTGTATCTCTACCCAGGTATATTTATTTGGTCCCAGGAACTGATCCACCCTTTCTGCTACTCCTGTAGGGTCTTCTAATAATTTTCCCATCTCTTTCTTAAACTCACGGACATCTCCTGAGTTTAAGGGGACAGTGACAAACCCCATCCCAGCCTGAGGTCCTCCTAATGCTATTTCCCTAAGAGGGAACAATCCACTGTTCTCTCCTTCCTCAATTACTGTTTTCATTTGGCTCCGAGTATGTCTCCTGTAATCCGAGGAGTCTGTGACCTGCTGTTTGTCAGGGGCTGATGCTGGAGGAATGTTTGGAAGGGATACAGGAGGGGCTGGGGCTGGTGGTGGTACATATGGGGGAGGATAAATAGAAATCTCTTCCTCCACTCGGGACTTTTTCTTTCTATCTTCTTCCCCTTGGCTTCCCTTAAGGGGGAGCAATCTAGTTATTTGCTCATTACTTCCTACCAACCACAATTTAGCATAAGCACTCTCCTCCAGGTTTTCTGGCTCTTTGGAATTCACATAGATATTCAAGGCTTGACAGACCCAGTCCTCAGAGGATCCGAAAACGGGCCAGTATGTATTTCCTGAATCCAGTTTCTTACCCCCCATACTACCATGCAATAATTTATCATTTTTGCTTTATCCTTCCCTTTTCTGGAGGGAAAATCATCCCAATAGTTAATCATTAATCCTAACGGACTATCCTTAGGTATTGGGGGTAACCGGGGGCCCTCCCCCAGGGGGTCAGAAGGCTTGCTCTCCTTCTGCCCCATCTTCCAAGGCACCTCCACGCACACACACACACACCCCCCTCGGTCGTGGCTCGCTCCCTCGCGGGTTACGAGAACCGCACTACTGGAGGGTCCCTCTTGCTTCGTCCTCAGTTGGACGTCTCATTCACTTTGCCCTGGGATTCCAACCCAACCAAGCGGTTCACCCGTATTCTCACGCGTCCTGCGTCTTCGCTCGGATCTTCGTGCACAAAGCTTACAGGGTCACTGGTGTTTCCTTGCTTATTCTCGAATTTAGGTTCGTCAGTCCAGAGGGGGGGTCGGTTGAGAAGATGAGGGCCACCAAAGGGGTGGGGGCACCCCCCCCCCGAATTCTCAAACCAACCCTGTCTCAGGATTTGAGTCACGGCACCAAATTGTGATAAACGAACCGACCGAATTTAAGAATTGTGCAATAATCTTTATTATTATGCAAGCAAGAATAAGCAAGATTCAGTGCTGGGCGGCCAGGAGACTTCGCTCTCTTAGGCACGCGTCTCCCCCTTTTAAGTTCGCTTTTTATTGTCCTTTTTCTCCGAATTCCTGGGTGACGTGGTCTGTTTTCTGCGCGTGCTCCTCCTGTTGCTAGGGGTCTTTTTTCTGCCTTCTAGTGGTCGTGGGATGAAGGCCCCAAGTCTTCCTCTTTGGCCACTTTCCTTATAAGGCATACCTATAAGTCTAATCTTTTAAGCTCAACGTTCTTGCAAGGTTAATAATTGTTACCATATGTGTTTCAGAAAGTCTCCTACATCTATAGGTTGGAATTTTTGCAGAGCAAACAAAAGGTTACAAGGTTAGTAATTATTACTAGATGTAGCTGTATCTGGTTACCAAGGGGGGATTTGTGGCCCAAGCACTACTTAAACGTTTCCCATACAGCCCTATAGATATTCTACAAAAGCTATTTAGCTATTGTTTTCAATTTAAATTATCATCTAGCTATTAATGAACAAATATATTGTTACTTATTACAGGCGTGACACGAGGAGCCACGAGGGACCAATGAACGAAGCTCAGGGGAGGAGTGAGGGACACACCTGAACCAATAGGAATGGCGTAGGGGAGGGACAAGGCTCAGGGGACAAATCATATGTTAAGTAAGGGAAGACTGACATAGAAATTTCTTGAAATGAAAGGGGGTTGGTTACATTGATAGACAGGTAACTGGCAGGAGGAACAAACCATTAGGAGGGAGAACATGGGGGGAACCGAGGGTCAAACCAAAACCCTACTGTGGTGGTTTGACCAGGAAGAAGTGGGAATTCTGGGAAGCTGTGGTCAAACCAATGAATGTTCTGAGTTTGAGACTGGCACCTGGTGTAGCCAGTGGGGTTTGGACACACCTCCGAGAATACACAGGGGTTAAAAAGCAGGGCTCTGGCCCTGGGAGGTCCTCTTGGGACGTCGAGGCGAAGAGGTCAGATCACCCTCCCCTGTCCAGCCGCTGCTGCTGGGCGGGGGAGGGGCTGCCATGCGGTAGGCCTGGGGCCTGGACAGAGATGGGGGGTGAGAAGGCCCTCGAGGATGGAAGGGTGGAAGAGCCCAGGGAGTCAGCCCTCGGGCAGCCATCCCCCCCCCAGGAAGGAGAGAGGAGAGCGGGCGACACCGAATGTGATAGCAGCCGGCCCAGGAGGAGAAGGAGGGGGGGGGAAGAGTGCCCGGCCGGAGCGGCAGCGTGTGTGGGAGTGCCGCAGCTCCAGGACAGACAGAGACTGAAAGTTTTAACCCCTTTCTTTCATGATTGGGGCCTTGCAAAAATGCTAATCCTCCTCGAAGCTGAATAAGAAGGGAGATAGGAGATGAGATGAGACAAGGACCTGGCCTGAAGGACGTAGAGAAGACTGGCTGAGTGAAGAGAGAGATGCTTGGAGTGGCCTTGTGGCTGGACTTTTCTTGTGGCCATGGACTCAGTTTGTTCCTGTGACACAGAGACTGCACTTAGGGGGAGGCAGTGCCTCAGAACCAGGAGGGTTCATCGTGAGGACCCCGCGGCCCCAGGGGGTTGGAAAAATATGGGGGGGACAGATGTCCCAAAGCAGAGACTGTGCCTTTTTGGAGTGAGACAAGGCATCCTTAAAAGACAACCCTAAAAGCAGCTCTGATCCATGCACGGTGGTGAGAGCACTGGGCATGGAAGGAAGATGTCACAAGCGGCAAAAGGACTTTTTTCCGGGCGGTGCCGAAGTGACAGGGAAGCACACGAGGTTTCAGTGTGTTTCCAGGGGAAGCCTATGGAACAAGAAGGACTCCTCTCCTCTTCATGAACTGAAGTTTGAGTATACTAAAGTGTGGTGCCAGGCTGGGCAGTTGGTGATTTGGGAGAATGTATCGGATTGGGAAATTCAGGTAGTGGGGAGGAGGAAAGTGGTTTTTTTGTAAGGTTTTCAATTTTTTTTTCTTTTCCTTATAGTTTTTCCCTATTTTCCTGTAGTTTAGGTAATAAAGTGTTCTTTATGTTTAAGCTGGAGCCTGTTTTGTTTATTCCTGGTCACATCTCACAGCAGACACCAGGGTGAGGGAATTTTCATAGGGGCACTGGCTCTGTGCCAGGCTCAAACCATGACACCTACTTATAAAAAAATTAACAACTTTACAAGAAAACTCATCCAGGACACACAATGCTACAATTCAGCCCAGAGATGAGAGATCTTTGTTCCCATGGAGCTGTGCTTGCCAGGGTAATGAATTCCTGTGTAGCTGGAACAAGCAATTCTGGATTCAGCTCCAGCTCTTGGTTGGCTGCATGATCATTGACAATGCTCCCTATTATCCTTGGTTACAATATAAGGATGTATTCTATTTCCATCTTCAAGAGCTGTTGAAACCAGGAGGGGCATTGTTCTTTTCCTTATCTCCTGTTAATGGGCCCATCAATGCCTTTCCCCATGACTCAGAGATAATTCCCTCTGGGAGCCCTTTCTGTCTCATGGACCCACCCCATGACTCATGGAATGATAAGAGCCCATTGTGAGATGCTGTGCCCAGAGGGGAGGAACCAAGCATCCCCACCTGCAAATAATCTGGAGTTTGGGACAGAACAAGCAGCCTTTCCACTGGATTCCCAGAGGAATGGCCGCCTTTTCCACTGGAACTTCAGAGGAAGACTATACCCTTCTACAGGATCACATGTGCCACTCCAGGAGGAGTGCAGCCACTAATCCAACTGGACTGCTACCAGTACCCTGACCAAGAGGGTGTCAGAGCTTGTATTCTGACTCTGTCAGTGGTTTTTCTTTTACATTATTGCATGTATTTTGGATGGGGTATTTTTGTGGTTTTTTTTTTTTTTCCCCTTTTCCTAATAAATTGTATTTCTGACTTAGAGTCTCTCACTGGTTTTGCTTTTAAACCAGAACACTTATCCAGAAATTATTTTGCAGTTTTCTTTCACAGTCGTTTGAAGCTTTTAAACTTCACATTTCAATTTGCTTTGCCTTAAAGAAAACCACTTCTGGTCCCAGTGCATACTGCAACCTTTTGCCAGCAAAATCCTCATGGCTGCCAGCTTCTGATGTTACAGAATAAACTGCATGTGAATGTGTTAATTGGGTTTTCTGATGGAAAAACTCTGTGTCATGTTGCTGCACGTGTTTGCTTAGCTATGGGTTTAGTCCTGGCCTAGTAAAGTCCAGACAGGGTGGCATGTTTCAGGGAAAACTGGTCCATGAGCTTATGGGGCTGCCATCAGCAGGAGATTGAATGTCTCTTTTGGGGATTTCTCTGGAGACAAAATTAGGGACCAGCTCTATGCTGCAATATTCTCTTAGATCTTTCAAAAATATCCTAGAAAAGGCAGTGAAACTTCACATCTCCTTTCTCAGCCACTGTTGGAAGAGGGGCATTCTTGTCCCTCCTCAAAGCCATTGCTCTTGCCCACCAGAAACATGAACATCCACAAACAGCAATGATGCATGGTCCTCCTGCTGCTGCTTCAGAGCTCTGGGGAGTGCAGACCTGGGTATTACCAATGTGAACACTTGAATAGCATTTCATGCTCCTTCAAGACAACCAGATCTCAGGGCTTTTAGTTTCAAAGAAGCCACTGTACTGGCTCTAGGGAAGAACAGTAAATGGGAAACAGTGACTGCCAGCCTTGCAGGGGTGTGGGGGCAAACCTGGAGTGTCTGTGTCAAAAGATGAATGGGAAGAGTGCAATTGCCCAAGCCAAAGCTTCAATTAGGAGAGCAAGATCAGTTCTTTACTGCATGCTTGCATGAAAATCATTTGGGATCTCCTTTTTTGTATCTCATGCAGAAACAGGGGGCTTAATAATTCAGTGCTTCCTAAAAACACGTTGGGATGTAGCTCTGTAGTGGTTCACAATGAAGCAGACAGCCTGCTTTGTCACTGCCAGCCCTGGTGACCCTACAAGGGACTCTAGTGTATCCCATGCCTGTTTTGCCTCCAAGCAAAGCTTGGATTTGCCTATGAGTTGTGCAATAAATACAAGAGTAATAAAATGGACAATTAAACTGGTCACTTTGGAGGATATGCTCATGGTTTCGCACATCGGTCCTGTACCTCTTGCTCCCAAGGCTTGTCACTCATCATGAAATATTTCAATGGAAAAACTCAGAAACCATGTTATATGTGAATCAAATTGCATCAGATCATCAAGAATTCTGGTGGCAAGAGCAAGGCAAAAGCCTTTTGCCGCTCACTTTAGGCTATCCTGGATTTCTGCAGCTCTTTGTGAAAGCTGCTGTAGGCAGAGTGTTTGTAGTTGTTTGAGGCTGTTATGAGAGATACGAGGAACAGTGTGCAGGGCTCTCCTGGCTGAAATCTGTTTGTCCAAGCCCAGGGACACGGTGCCGGCAGAAGCGAAGCGGCTCCGCTCCCAGCCCGAGAGTGTGTGAGCTGAGCCACAGCGGGGAGAAAAGAACCGAGGGGCTCCAGTCCAGCTGCTTCACCTGCCGTGGCTGCTCCCCAGAGCTCTGCCATTGGGAGAAAGTCAGTGCTGGACAAGCCCCTGAACATTCATTGCTGCCGGAACTACTCCGTGATGGCTCCTGTTCTTCCTGAGGGAGAACCCGGCGCCATCTTGGAACGCGAGTCCTGGGGGGATTTTCCTCTGGCATTTTGGGTCTTTGTTCCAGTGGAAGACGGTGAGGTCTGGCAGTTTGATATCTAGAAGTCACTGCCTTTGTTCTTGCTTTGTAGGCATTCTGTTTGTTAATAAGCTGTTGGTTTCCTTCCGCTTTCATCTATTAGTATTAATTTCCTATTGCTGGAAGTGGATTGTTGGAACACATTAGAGGAGACGACTTATTACAGAGTGTTGGATTTAAGTTGTCTCCAACTGTGTGAGACAGATGGCTTCACACAGGAGCATCCCCAAAGCTGCTGAGGGGAAGGCACAGAGGGAGACAAACCCAGTATTTCTGAGGGAAATTCCTTGACACCAAACCAACCTGAGTCATCAAACAGCTGACCTGACCTTTCAAGACATGGGCCAAAGGGGAAACCTTTCAGGGTGTTTGTTCCAGGCCGGGCTATGCCCAAGGCAAAGGTGTGTCAGTGCCCTGGGCTCCTTCTCTCCTCATTGTGTCTGGCACTCACAGGAGCCCAGAGCTCCTGCAGGAACCATCCCAGCACTCAGTGGGAGCAACTTGTGTCCAGTGCTCACACAGAGCTGTGGTGTCCAGCACCGCAGCTCATTGGAATGAGGAAGTGTTCCAGCCCTCTTGGAAGGAGCTAAGGAGCTTTGGCCTTTAGATCAGATCCTTCCCAGCTCATGATTTGCTGCCGTGGGAGAGCTTGTTGCTTGTTGCTGCTTGTGGCAACACTTGTTTCACAGCTGACAGCCCTGCTCTGCTGGCCAGCAGCCATTGCAGGAGCTTGTGCTGGTGACATTGAACATTTCAGATCTTCCTAAGGAAAGCTCAGGGCAGAACTTGTCAAAAGAGCACTGCCTGGGCAGTGGCTTTGACATTAAATCTTTCTTCAGTGCTCCATGTCACACACAGTAAACATTTGAGGAAGCAAATTTGCTGCTCCAGAAATTCCTCAAATCAGTCAGTTAAACCGGAACAGAACATGATCTGGGATGTGTAATCTCAGTTTAATTTTTTGAGCAGAAAGCTGCAGGAGCACTGTTTATTAGCTGTGTGTCTAACCTAAGTGACCTTGCCACCAAGAACTTAGTAAAGAGGGGAGAGATGGAATAAGCAGCACAAGGATCTGCATTGTGATTCTCCCACAGGCCTGAGGACAGGGCCCACTTCCACTGGGCCTTGGCTTTTTACCCTCCATCAAAACTTGGTGCTTCAGATTGTGGTGGTGAATGGGCCCGGCCTCGTGCGGCCCCAGGGTGATCTGGGAAACGCTTGTCAGGCCTGGGCCTTGCTGAACAGCCCCTGGGCTCAGCTCCTGCTGAGCTTATCAGGGACACGGAGCGCTCCCAGGAACCTGTGCCGCCTAACGAGCTCCTGGGGTGTCAGGGAACAGCCTTGCAAACCACTTTTCTTGCCTGAATGGCACGGCATCCTTCTCCTCCCACTTTGCTAGACAGGCTGCTGGCCCCCAGTGCGGCCACGAGGAAGCATTTTATGGCTGAGGCCCACTCTCTTGTGGCCCATAAAGAGCGCTCCAATGGAGGCCCTTGGAGCTCTCCTGGAGCACAGTGGCTGCCAGCAGCAACCTCCCTCTGAGTGGGGCCTCTCAGGGGCAGCGAGCTCTCAAGTTTGCTGCACTGGCAGGATCACTGCTCAGCAATGGATCCTGGGCCAACAGCCCCACTCCTGGAGGCTCCAGTCTAACCACCACAGTTAAGCTGGAGTGCTGTTAAGCTTTTAGGCTATATTCCTTTTTAGCCTTGTCCTTTCTGTACTTTTGTGAAGAGCACCTAAACACACACACACACACACATGCACACAAACACTTCTCAGAATGTTTCTTGTTTGATTGACAGAAATTTGTTTGTTGCTATTGGTATTTTTTTCCTTGTTGTACCTTAAACGACCTGTAAGCAATAGTGTGAATGTTGCCAATGATTTTTTTAGAGGGTAGCTCAGATCCAACCTCACCTCTGTGTAAGGCTCAGCCATGTTCAGCTACTGCTTAATATTCAATCTGGTTTTTACTGAACCTTGCCGGGGAATTTTTAAGCAATTTTAGATAGTTGTTTGTAACAAGCCTTGGGAGCATGAGGGGCAGAGTTGACACTGGAAAGCAGGAGAGTCATTCCAAAGGGATGAGTTTCACTGTCCATTCTATTCTATTTCTTTCACTCTAATAAGCCAAGCCAAGCTTTTCTTGCAGGCAGAGTGTGTGTAGGATACACTAAAGCATTGTGCCATGGCTCTGGGATGAATGGTACCCAGGCTGGAGTGTAAATAGATTTGAGGCACCCTTGTCACTTGTTATTGGCCTCAGAGTCCACTCATCCTTCTACAAACAACTTGTAAACAACACAGCTGGACTGCTGTCCTGGGTACATATATATACAGATGGCTTTTCCAAAGCAGTTCACTATTTCCCAGTTAAATACACAACCTCCTCTTACCTATGGAATTGTGACTGAAGACACCTGAGAGCCAGATCTGTGTGAGATTGCAAAGGAGCAAAGCTTGGCCATTTGGGCACACTTGTCTTTGTTTCTTTGCTCAGGCCTTTGGTGAGCACAGAACACATCTAGGTAGAAAACTTTTGTCTGTACAGGACTTTGCATCCATTGTGCCCCAAACATGTCAATAAGTGGCCCTGTTACAATGACAAGTTAAAATAGCAGCACAAATGTCACAAAGAAAACATGGCAAAAGAGGAAAGGGAGAAGCCCGGTAAGGAAAGGACATGGTGAGGCACCGGCACATTGAATGAGCTGCACTCCATAACCTCTAGGCTAGCAGGCCCTGATCTCACATTCTCTTTGGTTTATGTAAATTGATATATTTTTTAGGTTTTCAAATCATCAAAATAAAATATATACCATAAAAAATGTCATCAAAATTTAAGGATATAATCATAACACATTTATTCAAAACTATCAGACCATATATACATCTCTAACTATGAAACCGAAACAAAAATTCAAGTCTTCAAACACTCTATGGACAGCCAGCAGCTTCTTCCTGAGCTTAGGGGATAGAGAGCTGTTCTGGATGGGAGGGAAGGAGAACATTGCAAGTGTCCAGAGAAAACTTCTTGGTAAGACTGCAGGCAGTCAGATCTGCAAAGGGGAGACACAAAATGTGACAGAGGCTTGAATGCAAGCCTAAAGCATCTGAAGCTCCATATTTCATGGGACATATTCCTTGGAAACAGCCGCACAGAGAAACATACTCCTGCTGGCAGACACTTGAGGCAGGCCAGGGGAAAACCCTGAGCCACTTCCCCAGAGCTGCCGCAGGCACAGCCTGGCCTCTGGGCTGCCCTGGGACAGCAGGGAGCCCAGAGCCCTGTGCTCTCCAGCAATGGCTCAGCTGCACATGCACCCTGCTGCTCCTCTCCCTGCCCCACAGCTCAGCAGCCCTACAGCTCCAGGGGCACTGGCAGCAGCACAGCTCCTTGCGGGGGGCACATGCAGGGCACAGCTGTTCCCTGCACAGCCTCTCTGCGCTGCCACAAGACCCTTTCACCGAACAGAGAGTAGCTCAGATCCAACCTCACCTCTGTGTGAGGCTGAGTCATGTTCACCTAACACCCTTCCTTAGGCATCCACAGCTCCTCTGGACAACTTGTTCCCAGTGCCTCACCTGCCTCACTGTTGAGAATTTCTTCCAAGAAAATTGCAAAGAGAGTAAAAATGTTTCTGTAAATACATCAGCAATGAATGGAGGTCTAAGGAGAAGCTCTGTCTTCTCCTGGACATGGGGGGAAACATGGAACAGAGGTTGAGAAAAAGACTGAGAACTGAATGCACTCTTCCCTGGGTAAAAACTGTCAGGATGGCTGGGCCCAGGGAGTGGTGGAATTCAGTGGAATTAAATCCAGCTGGCACCTGGTCACAAGGGGTGTTCCCCAGGTTTCAGCACTGGGGCTAGGTGTGATTCACATCTTTGTCAATGATGTGGAGGGGAGAATCAAGGGCACCTCAGGCAGCTTACAGACAATGCCAAGCTGGGTGGGAGTGTTGATCTGCCGGAGGGCAGGAAGTCTCTGCAGAGAGGTCTGGACAGGCTGGATCATGGGCTGAGGCCACTTGCATGAGGTTCAACAAGGTGCAGTGCCCCATCCTGCCCTTGGGCCACAGCAGCCCCATGGAAGGCCACGGGCTGGGGGCAGAGTGGCTGGAAAGGCGCCCAGCAGAGGAGGACCTGGGGGTGCTGGTTGGCAGTGGCTGAACGTGAGCCAGGTGTGCCCAGGTGGCCAAGAAGGCCAATCCTGTCCTGGGTGATGCTTCAGTGGTGGCCTTGGCAGTGTCAAGGGTCTCAGGTTATTGGAAGGACTCGATGACCTAAATGGTCTTTTCCAATGGAAACAGTCTGCAATTCTAAACCTCCATTTGTGCTTTTGAAGGATGCAGTCCCAAATAGACCTGCATGTGTGTTTTTAAGGGATTTAACATTCACTTCTCCTTGAAAGTAATAGGAATCAGGTGTTAAATGGCCTCAAAACACTTCTATTCCTTGATCTTAAGCTGTGTGTTTGAATTGAGGGGCTTTTGTTGGACCATGGGATAAATGCAGGCACTTCAGCTGTAAGGGTACTTGTTTAATCTACTTTTCTCTTTCCTTTCCCCAGTGGGGGCAGATTTGGGAGTATTTGTCTTGTGCTTTGACTTCTGGCTCAGACTTGCTCATGGAGGTGTTGTAAAATCTTATCTACCCCTTTGTAGTGAAAATTGCTTGTGGACTGCTGGGAATTGGTAGAGACAAGGCTTACAAGGCAGTCCCCAGTATGATTAGCCCAGTGTCCCTGCTTAAATCCAGGTATGCTTGTATTAAAAACGAACTGAGTATTCCAACTCCCCCGTCCCCTGCTCTTTTTAAAAAAAATTTGTAGCTCTTGGGGCAAGTCCTGTGTGCCATTCCAACTCTTTGTTATCAAATGTGTGAAGTGATGCTGCTGCTGTAGCAGCAGTCTGAGTTCAGTGGGAACAAGCCCAAAGCACTGGGTCCCACAGCAGTGGGCACGGTGGGAGACTTGCTCTGCTGCTGTGGCCATCCAGCCATGGGGAGAGCAGCTGCTGGGGCTTCCCCCATTCTGCCAACAGCAGTCTGCCTCCAACATGTGGCCATGACTTTGCCAGAATGTGGAAAACACATTGTTTGAATGTATTTTGATGTGTTCTGATGTGACAGTTTTCACAGGGGTTCTTGGATGAGGGAAGAGACAAGAATGTTGACTCCATGTTCAGAAGGCTTGATTTATTATTTTATTATATATATATATATTACTTTATAACTATACTAAGAAGAAATAGAAGGAAAGGTTTTCTCTCAGAAGGTAGCTAAGCTAAGAATAGAAAAGGAAAGAATGAATAACAAAGATCTGTGGCTCGGACAGAGAGAGAGCCAGTTCTGCTGTGAGTGGTCACTAAATCAAAGCATCCACATGAGACCAATCACGAACCCACCTGTTGCATTCCACAGCGGCAGATAATCATTGTTTACATTTTGTCTCTGAGGCCTCTTAGCTTCTCAGAAGGAAAAATCCTAAAGAAAAGGATTTTCACACAAAGATGTCTGTAACATTCTGACATCACCTGAGTGGAGCAGTTTGGTGGGCAGGATGCCCAGTGTGCAAGGCTCCTGGCAGGGATCAGTGGCTGGCACAGGCACTGGCAGTGTTATTTTCCCAGGCAGGCTCCTGATCCAGCTGTGGGGGAAGGCAGCAGCAGCTGGATCAGCAGCAGCAGCAGCAGCACGTGGAGGAGACGCTCATCTGGACAGAGCCCGTCAGCCCCATGGCTCCCCCCATGGCAGCGAGGGATGATCCCGCCGCAGGGGAAGGGCTGCAGCAGCCTGGAGACTCCTTCAGCCAGGACTTGTTGCAATCTCCCTCCTGCAGCTGTGCCTGGAGCACGTTGGCCTGCAGGGGTGCTGCAGGGTCCCAGCAATGCTGCTGGGCTCAGGGGGCAGAATGTGTACAAAAGCTGATTATATCAGCCCACTGACACTGGGGGCATCTAATGCAGACTTTGAATAGATAGGAGAGATGAGACTTGAAGAATTAATTTTGCAGATGCAGAAATAGGGACCAGACCCACAGGTCCCATGGCTCAGGCTTAGTTCATCCAAATCAAGGATGGTTAGTTTGATCTGCTCTGTTGAGGAGAGATTTAGAATGACCTGCCCCGTGCTATTTCCATTAAGAAAATTTGGAATTGTCAGGAACTGCCAGGATCAGAAATGTTTTGAGGCAGATCATGTTTATGGGTGTCTCTGCAATAAAGAAAGAAGAGGATAAAGCCCTGGAACAATGAAGTGGAGCAAAAAGGAACATACAGCTCTTGGCCTACTGAGTTTTGGGGCCATCCACCGGGGAGTGCAAAGCTGCTTCTACTTCCACTGCCCAGTGCCATTGTTTGTGTCTCACCACTTTGTGTGATGTGAAGACAATGAAACAAAATCCAACACCAACAAGCTGCAACCCAGAACTGAGTGGGAATTACAAAATAAAAGACCTTGAAAAGAAGCTTTGGAGAGGGTCTACATCCTAGGCAGTGTGAAAGCCTCAGGCCTGGCCAGGTTGGGCTTAGGGCTGGCTGCCCTAGGGAAGGGAATGGAATGGAAGGGGATGGAGTTGGGGTGGGGTTTTGCAGCCATGGAAACGAGAGAAGCATGGGCAGCGTGTCACAAAGGGGCAGCCCCAGGCTGGGCTGGTGCAGGTTGTGCTGGACACGGCCCCAGCGGCAGCAGACGCGTCTGGCTCTGCCTCTGTGTGCCGAGCGCTGGCGATTGGAGTCACCCGGCCTTGTTCTGAGGCTGGGTACCGAGCTCCCGTCGCTGCCAACTCCGAGAGCCATTCCAGATTCAAACCCTGACACTTCTGCCTGGCAGAAGCACGGGTTTGAAGATGGATTTCACCAGAAAAGGAAAGACCACTGAAGGAAAAGGTGTGGATAGAAGGGAACTAAAAGGCTGGAGTAAATGGAAAGAAAGTCCCCCTGATTTCAGGGAAAACTTGTCCATGGTGTCAGTGGTGGCTCTGTGTCAGAGTAGGTGCCTGACAGCTACAGATGATCCTGCAAGGACACCCATGGCATCACAACATTGTCTCATTAGTTTATGCTGTTTTCTCCTTTTTGACAGAGGCCAAATGACTCCTTCTGTCTGCCAGGACAGGGACTGTGGCCACAGCTGACCCCAAATTGGACATGGTCATGAGATTCAAATCCTGTTGCTTTCTCTCCCATCAATGTCTGGTCTCACTATAGATAAATGTTGTGTTCTTCCTCTGCTTGCTGATTGGGTCCAACATTGAGGATGGTATTAGGGTGTTACAGAAACATCAATAAGGCCTGCCTGCTTGCAGAGAGATCTTTGTGGTTTTCAGAGCTAGCAGTCACAGCTGTGTGGGTTTCTCTTGTGGATTCAGACAAGGCCAACCTCAAGAAAGAATCTTTTTTTCCCCTCTTACCATTGCAGCCTTCCATCTTTCCTTTCAAACTTGCTAACTGAATACAGTTCAGAGGAATTAAACACAGGCTAGTTCTGGGAAAAATAAAACCAAAGAAATTGTCTCAAAAATGAAGAAAACCCTTGACTGTCTCACCCATTAGAGATGTTGATGAAAAAGTGGGAGTTCACTGAACTCACTTCTTGCCTTGTGAGCATGGCTCAGCCTCACACAGAGGTGAGGCTCCTGTGTCCTCCCTGCTGTCCCAGGGCAGCCCAGAGGCCAGGCTGTTCCTGTGGTAGCTCTGGGGAAGTGGCTCAGGGTTTTCTCTCGGCCTGATTAAAGGGTCTGCTGGCAATGACCATGTTTCTCTGTGCAGCTGTTTAGAAGCTTCCAAGGAATCTGTCCCATGAAATACGGAGCTTCCAATGCTTTAGATTTGCATTGCAGGCTCTGATACATTTTGTGTCTCCACTTTGCAGGCCTGACTGGCTACCCTCTTGCCAAGAGGTTTTCTCTGGCCAGTCCATCCATGCTCCTTCCCTCCAAGCTGTTGCCTCCCATCCAGAAGAGCTTTCCTGCTACCAAGGCAAGCAAGATGTGCTACGGAGAGCAGGAGAGTGGGAAACCTGGCAGCGGCTTGGATGAGGAGAGTAGAATGAAAAAGGCAATCACTTCAGAGGAAAAAGAATGTAAGGTAAGGAGAGCCAGTAAAGTCCAGTGTGGTAAATTTTCAGTTTATGTGCTGTTGGCAGAGCTCTGAGACTTTTTGCCCTGACAGGAACAGACCCTTCTAACAGTCAAGTTAGAACAGGTCCTGATTTGGCTCTTTAGCTGGGATATCCCAGAAATGCTGGGATACTAAGGATGGGTGTGCATCTACCCCAGTGCCTCCAGCCCCATTCCTGGCCATGGCATGGGGGCCCTGGAGCAGCTTGGGCAGGCAGAGAGCTTGCAGAGAGCAGCAGGGCAGGGAGCTCTGCTCAACTTGCTAAATGCCAGTGAGCCTGAGCTGATGGATGTGTGGGAGCTGGAGAGCAGGGAGCATGCCGAGAGCTCAGCAGCATCTGGGCTCAGAGGCTGCTGGGGAACTGTAGGAGGGAAGGGCAGCAGCAGAAGAAATGAGGGCCTTGAGAAAAGCAGGTTTTGGCATCCTGCAGAATGGCTTTGTGGGGCCATGGGTGGAGATCAGCAGTGGCTGTGAGCCACCTTAGGGGCAGGGAGAGAACAGTGATCTAAAGCCACAGCCATGCCATCCAAAAGGCCAGGGGAGGCAGTGGCACCCCAGAACATCATGATGTTAATGGGAATGTAGGTGCATTGGAGAGGAGAGGGCAGGAGGGAAGAGGTGTCAAATGTGGGACATGATCTGTCCCTCACCACGTCCCTTTGCATTCCTCGTGCTGGGCCAATCTGCTCCATCAGTTTGACTTGTTTATTCCTGGCAAGTCCCAGTTGAGGGAAAATGTAAATGTCCTGAGGGAGGACTGGGGCAAGGCTGGATGCCTGATCTGAGCACTGTGTTCTACTTTTTCCAGGCTTCCTTGCCATATCCCAGTGGTGGGGAAATGAAGAAGGCATCATTGGGACTGCCTTTGATCCCCCCAATATGCATGGCAGGAAGTCTCAATGTTGGCAGTGCTGCGGGATCTGTCCAAAGCTCTCCCCAGGTGGATTTGCAGGAGTCCTGGGAGATGAGGTAAGTCAAGGGGTGTGCTGCTCCAGTGTGATGTTCACCTCACTTTTCCCATCTCCTATGGACATTTTGCACAGTCTCCCATTCCGGCAAGCCTCTGTGTATTCAGCATTTTGCTCATCCAATGTCAAACCCAACAGCAACGCCCCAAGAGCAGAGGTGGTGTTGGGGAAGAGAAGGCAGGGCTTCAAAGCACCTCCAGAAGGGTCCTCTGCTGGATTTGGCTCTTGATTACCTCTGTAATTTTTGTGGGGTCATTTGGGAACTGTTTTGCATGGGCCTGGATCCTGCAGAACTTTGGATGCTGAGATCCTTGACTGTTAAATTTTCCAGCCAGGAGAATATGCATGGGCAAATGTTGGCTCCTGGAGAGGTGTCTGCAAATTCAGGTGCTGCTTCTGTAATCATCAGGTGGAATTTCTCTGTGCCTTGGCCTCCCCTGTGAAATGAGATCCCTGATAAGTTTTGGGATGGAGATGTATAATCTGATTGATGTTTAATGTTTAGATCTGGCTTAAGATCAAAGAGAGCAAGGTGATAGAGAAGAGTTAAGAGACTGTACCTGATGGAAAGATATTGGCTTGGATATGTGTGATAAAATGAAGCTGTGAAGCTTATCCAAGTGATAACCATAAAGAGGGAGGCACAGAAGTATCATTCCAATTGAAAATCCTTGGCAGGGCTTTGAAAGTGCAATGTGAATATTCCTCCCTAGCGGCTGAGTTGGAAAAAGCCATTGTGTTCTGGAAAGAGCCAGGAGGTGTAAAATCATTCTCAGGAGACAGCAGTGCTCTGCCCACGTGTAGCAGGACGCTGTCACCAGGGTGAGGCACGAGCAGGCCAAGTCAAACTTTGTGAGAAGTACAAAAGTAGCCCTCCATCCAAACTGGTATCTGAGCCCAGCAGCTCTTGCTGCTTCAGAGAGGCTGCAGGAGCCACTGGGCTTCAAAAGCAGAGGCAGCAGAATTGGGGAGTTCTGGTGCAAGTTGAAGAATGACTGATGTGTTTCAACCAGAGCTTGACCAGCTCTGTGTGACTGCAGCAACTGAAAGCTTAAGGACAATTAATCAGCTTTGCATCCTTTTGGGTTTATGTGTTGCATCCCCTACTTCATAGAAGTGTCCATGCTGAGAAGGTTTGCTTCCTTTCATGGTACACCCATTCCCTCCCTTCTCTTTCTACCTCCTCATATGTTCTTTGTCCTCCATTTCCTCCAGGCCAAGATCCAGCAGCAGAAGACAAGAGAAATCCTGTGAACATCCAAGTATGTGCAGGGCATGTCTTTCCTAAAACAGCCATTGCTATCTGATCTCAGAGGTTACATTTGGAATACTCAGCTGAAACTCATTGTTTAAAAATTTCTTTGAATTTGTTTCAATTCCTTGATGGGCTTAGTGGATTCTCCCAGAGGCCAGTCCCTGGGTGCGTTCTCTTGTGGAGCAGTGAAAATTGCTCTATTGTGAAGTGTTGACTGGCAGGAGCTGGAGTGGTAACTTGGGGTCCTGGAAATGCTGTGCAGGAAAAGAAAACATTTCCTCTCCATCGTGCACATGCCTTTTATCTACCTGCAGCCTTTATAAGGTCAGAATTAGTAGAGAAAATGAAGGCATTTAGCAGGATTTGAGGAATGTTCCGAATCCTTCCGGCTGCTCTAGTAATAGAAAAGCTTTCCTTGGGGCTGTTTCTGATCTGAACCCTATGAGATGTGAAGGAGATTCATGGACATTGCCTGCTTTTGCTCTGGGAGGAATAGGGAAACCTCCTATGATAGAAAGTCCTTTTGACATTTCCAATGAAGGAGAAGGAGACTTCCAAACGGATGCAGCCAAGGCAGGGTGTGAGTTTGTCATCCTCTGACAGCACAGGCCCAAAGCCACCTCTGGCAGGTTCACAGTGACAAATCTCTTCCCTGGCTGTCTGTGCCTGTGTCAGTGTTGCAGGCTGAGGCTGGGGCAGGAGATGCCTTGTGCCTTGTGCCTGTCCCTGCCTTGCCTGATCCCTGACAAGTGGAATTGTGCCAGACAAAATGCAGTTTCTGGTGCATCTGGGACAGGCAATGCTGTTGAAAGCCTCATTGACACTGTTGTTGTTCCTTTGGCATCTCTGGGCGTGTAATGAAAGGAGAGATGGGACTTGGAGAAATAATTCTGCTGATGCTGAGGAAGGGATCAGATCTCCTGGTTCCTTGGCTTAGGGTTAGTTTATTCAAATCCTGGGTATGGCCCCTTTGGAATGATTCCTTCATTGCTGGTATGCAACTGGAATGCTGAATGCAGCTAGGGAGAAGTACTGCTCATTGAAGAAGTTAAATTATTTTCTGGAATAATTCTGGACTAGGAATGACTTCTGTCATTAATCCATGGCTTTCTAACTTTTATTACTGACTGGGACATTTTACAGAGGGCAAGAAATCCCATTTTTAGACAGGATTTCCTCTCACGGTGCTTGGCTGCCACATGATTTAATCCTTTGAGAAGCCATGTAAAGAATTAGCTCTCCTAGTTCCAAAAGCTGTGTTGGGGAGTATTTCAGAATGGCTGGCCATCAGCTCTTTCCATTAAGGACATTTTGAATTGACAGTATTAGCCAAGATCAAAATTGTTTTGAGATTGGTTGTGTTTATTTTGGTTTGGGTGTCTGTGCTGAAAAGAAAGTAGAGAATAAACCCCTAGAACAATTCAGCACAGCAAAAGAGGAATGTTTGCATGCTCAGAGAGCCTACAGCTTTTGGCCATCTGAATTCTGGGGACATCTACTGGGGAGTGCCAAGCTTCTTTTACTTCCACTGCCCAGTGCCATTGTTTGGGTCTCACCACTTTGTGTGATGTGAAGAGAATGAAACAAAATCCCACACCAACAAGCTGCAACCCGCAATTGAGTGGGAATTACGGAATGAAAGGCCTTGCAAAGTAACTTTGGAGAGGGTCTACATCCTAGGCAGTGTGAAAGCCTCAGGCCTGGCCAGGTTGGGCTTAGGGCTGGCTGGCCTAGGGAAGGGAATGGAAGGGGATGGAGTTGGGGTGGGGTTTTGCAGCCATGGAAACGAGAGAAGCATGGGCAGCGTGTCACAAAGGGGCAGCCCCAGGCTGGGCTGGTGCAGGTTGTGCTGGACACGGCCCCAGCGGCAGCAGACGCGTCTGGCTCTGCCTCTGTGTGCCGAGCGCTGGCGATTGGAGTCACCCGGCCTTGTTCTGAGGCTGGGTACCGAGCTCCCGTCGCTGCCAACTCCGAGAGCCATTCCAGATTCAAACCCTGACACTTCTGCCTGGCAGAAGCACGGGTTTGAAGATGGATTCTACTAGACAAGGAAAGACAACTGAAGGAAAAGGTGAAGATTGAAGGGAGCTTTAGGGCTGCTGAGCTGTGGGGCAGGGAGAGGAGCAGGAGGGTGCATGTGCAGCTGAGCCCTTGCTGGAGAGCACAGGGCTCTGGGCTCCCTGCTGTCCCAGGGCAGCCCAGAGGCCAGGCTGTGCCTGTGGCAGCTCTGGGGAAGCGGCTCAGTGTTTTGCACTGGCCTGATTCAAGTTGGTACCATTCAGAGCATTTTTCCCTGTTCAGCAGTTTAGAAGTTTCCAAGGAATCTGTCCCATGAAATACAGAGCTTTAGGTTTGCATTGCAGGCTCTGATACATTTTGTGCCTCCACTTTGCAGGCCTGACTGGCTATCCTCTTGCTAAGAAGTTTTCCCTGGCAAGTCCATCTATGCTCCTTCCCCCCAAGCCTTTGCTTCCCTTCCCCAAGAGCTCTCTTTCTCCCATGGCAAGCAAGATATGGAGTAGAGAGCAGGAGACTGGGAAACCTGGCACTGGCTGTGAGGAAGAGATTAGAAGGAAAGGGCTCACTTCAGAGGGAAATGGATGTAAGGTAAGGAGACCAAGCAAAGTCCAGTGTGGTAAATTTTCAGTTTGTGTGTTGTTGGCAAAGCTCTGAGATTTTTGCTCTGATAGGAACCGACCCTTTCAGTCAAGTTAGAACAGGTCCTGATTTGGCTCTTCAGCTTGGCCAGAAATGATGGGATACCTAGGATGGGTGTGCATCTACCCCAGTGCCTCCAGCCCCATTCCTGGCCATGGCATGGGGGCCCTGGAGCAGCTTGGGCAGGCAGAGAGCTTGCAGAGAGCAGCAGGGCAGGGAGCTCTGCTCAACTTGCTAAATGCCAGTGAGCCTGAGCTGATGGATGTGTGGGAGCTGGAGAGCAGGGAGCATGCCGAGAGCTCAGCAGCATCTGGGCTCAGAGGCTGCTGGGGAACTGTAGGAGGGAAGGGCAGCAGCAGAAGAAATGAGGGCCTTGAGAAAAGCAGGTTTTGGCATCCTGCAGAATGGCTTTGTGGGGCCATGGCTGGAGATCAGCAGTGGCTGTGAGCCACCTTAGGGGCAGGGAGAGAACAGGGATCTAAAGCCACTGCCATGCCATCCAAAAGGCAGTGGCAACCCATAACATCTTGATGTCAAACATGTGAATGGCAGTTGGCGATGTAGCCATATTTCCCGGGAAATGAGAAAGCTTGGAAATGTGGGACATGGTTTCTCCCTCAACAGTTCTCTTTCCATTGCCCATCCTCTGCCAATCTGCTCCATCAGTTTGAATTGTTTATTCCTGCACGGTCCCAGTTGAGGGTATATCTATGTCTTGAGGCATGAATGTGGGCGAGGCAGGATGCTTGATCTGAGCACTGTGTTTTATTCCTTCCAGACCTCCTTGCCATATCCCAGTGGTGGGGAAATGAAGAAGGGGGCATTCGGAAAATCCTTGATCCCCCCAATATGTAAGGCAGGAAGTTTCCCTCTTGACAATGCTGTGGGGTCTCTGCCAAGCTCTCCCCAGGTGGATTTCCAGGAGTCCCAGGAGATGAGGTAAGCCAAGGTGTCTGCTGCTCCAGTGTGCTGTTCACCCTCACTTTTCCCATCTCCTGTGGTGATTTTGCACAGTCAGCTGTTCCATGTATTCAGGCAAACCTGGGTGTATTCAATATTTTGCCCATCTATGATTATCCAGCACGATGTCAAACCCAACAGCAATGCCCCAAGCCCAGAGGGGGTGGTGGGGAAGAGGAGGCAGGGCTTGAAAGCATTCTCAGGATGGGTCCCCTGCTGGACTTGGCTTTTATTAGAGCCTGAGCTTGGCCTGCTCTGGGTGACTGCAGCAAATGAAAGCTTAAGGAGGACAATTAATCAGCTTTGCATCCTTTTGGGTTTATGTGTTGCATCCCCTCCTTCATAGAAGTGTCCATGCTGAGAAGGTCTGCTTCCTTTCATGGTACACCCATTCCCTCTCTTCTCTTTCTACCTCCTCATATGTCCTTTTTACTCCGTTTTCTCCAGGCCAAGATCCAGCAGCAGAAGCCAAGGGAAGTCGTCTGAACATTCCGGTAGGTACAGCGCATGTCGGTTCTAAATTGACCATTGCAATCTTGACTTAGAGGTGACATTTGGCAAGTTTGGTTAAAACCCATTCTTTCAACAATTTCCTTAAAATTCATTTCAATTCCTTGACAGGCTCAGTGGACTCTCCCAGAGCCCAGTCACTGCGAGTGTTCTCTGGTGTTGCAGGGAAAATTCCTCCATTGTGAAGTGTTGAGTGGCAGGAGCTGGAGTGGTACCTTGGGGTCCTGGAAATGCAGCGCTGAAAAGAAAACATTCCTCTCCATCCTGCACATGCCTTTTATCTCCCTGTAGCATTTGTGTGTCAAAATGAGACTAGAAAAGGAAGGCATTTAGCAGGAATTGAGGAATGTTCCCACTCCTTTCACCTGCCCTTGAAGGAGAAAAGCTTTCCTTGGGGCTGTTTCTGAGCTGAATCCTATGAGATGTGAAGGAGATTCATGGACATTGCCTGCTTTTGCTCTGGGAGGAATAGGGAAACTTCCTATGATAGAAAGTAATTTTGACATTTCTAATGAAGGAGAAGGAGACTTCCAAGTGGATGTAGCCAAGGCAGGGTGTGAGTTTGTCATCCTCTGACAGCACAGGCCCAAAGCCACCTCTGGCAGGTTCACAGTGACAAATCTCTTCCCTGGCTGTCTGTGCCTGTGTCAGTGTTGCAGGCTGAGGCTGGGGCAGGAGATGCCTTGTGCCTTGTGCCTGTCCCTGCCTTGCCTGATCCCTGACAAGTGGAATTGTGCCAGACAAAATGCAGTTTCTGGTGCATCTGGGTCAGGCAATGCTTTCAAGTTGAAAGCCTCATTGACACTGTTGTTGTTCCTTTGGCATCTCTGGGCGTGTAATGATAGGAGAGATGAGACTTGAAGAAATAATTCTGGTGTTGCAGAAAAACCGACCAGATCCCCTGGTTCCTTGACTTAGCGTTAGTTCTGCTAAATCCTGGGTATGGCCCCTTTGGAATGATTCCTTCATTGCTGATCTGCAGCTGGAATGCTGAATGCAGCTAGAGATTGGTGTTGCTCTACAAAGGAGTTGTCAGTTTTGCTGGCTTAATTCTGGACTCGGAAGGACCTATCTCATTGATCCTTACCTTTCCATCTATATTACTGACCGGGACCTTTTACAGAGGGAAAGAAATCTGTTTTTACATCGGTGTTCCTCTCTAACAGCTTGGATGCCACATGATTTTATCCTTTCTGAAACCATGTAAAGAATTAACTCTCTGAATGTTAACAGCTCAGCTGGAGAGTATTTCACAATGACTTCCCCTCTGCGATTTCCATTAAAGACATTTTGAATTGTCAGTTTTAGCCAAGATCAGAAATGTTTTGAGGCAGGTCATATTTTATGTTGGGTTTAGTTGTGTCTGTGGGAAAGAAAGCAGGGAAAAACCCCATGGAAGAGTGAAGCAGAGCAAAAGTGGCAGTTTGCAATTGGATGGCCAGTTTTTTTTCCCTGTGATACAGACTCCTTGTATTTTGGGGGATATGTAATGTGGATTGCAAAGCTTCTTCCAACATGAGGAGCCATTGTTCATGTGTCAGCACTTCCTCTGTTGTCAAGAGAAATAAAAGCAACAAACAAAACCTGACCCAGAACTGAGTGGGAGTTACAAAAACAAAGGCCACGAACAGTAGCTTGGGAAAGCAATTAATTCCTATGTGTAATTGTCAAATTCTGGACACCACTGGGGTTTGCCAACAGTTTAGATTGAAAGGGATTTCAAAGTAGTAGATGAGCAAGTAGCAACACATAAGCACAGCTGTAGAAGCTTTCTCTCTTGGCTTGCCAGCCCCATGCTGTTCAGAGGAATTGTAGTGAGGCTGGTTTCATGAAAAATCAAACCACAGCAATGTACTGAATAGTACAAAAACCTCTTGGATGCCTTATTCATGAGACGGATTGATTGTATTGGTGGGAGTTCACCCAACTCACTTCTTGACTTGTGAGCATGGCTCAGCCTCACACAGAGGTGAGGTTGGATCTGAGCTGCTCTCTGGTGGGTGGAAGGCTCTTGTGGCAGCGCAGAGCGGCTGTGCACATTGGCAGGGAACAGCTCTGCCCTGCATGTGCCCCCCGCAAGGAGCTGTGCTGCTGCCAGTGCCCCTGGAGCTGTAGGGCTGCTGAGCTGTGGGGCAGGGAGAGGAGCAGCAGGGTGCATGTGCAGCTGAGCCATTGCTGGAGAGCACAGGGCTCTGGGCTCCCTGCTGTCCTAGGGCAGCCCAGAGGCCAGGCTGTGCCTGTGGGAGCTCTGGGGAAGTGGCTCAGGGTTTGCCCCTGGCCTGCCTCAATTGTCTGCCAGCAGGAGAATGTTTCCCTGTGCAGCTGCTTAGAAGTGTCCAGGAAGTCTGTCCCATGAAATACAGAGCTTCAGTTGCTTTAGATTTACTTAGTGGGCTCTGTTACGTTTTGTATCTCCACTTTGCAGGCCTGACGGACTCCAGTATTTCCAAGAGTCTTCCACCGACACTTCCCTCCTCACTGCTTCCATACAAGTCCTTGCCTCCCATCCCAGAGAGCTCTTCTCCCATCAAGCCAAGCAAGATGTTTGATGGAGGGAAGGGGAAAGATAGCAGAGGTGACAATGATATTGGAAGAAGCAGGCAGGAGCAGAATTCAGAGGGAAAAGGACATAAGGTAAGGACACCAAGCTCAGTCATGTATGGTAGATTTTCAGTTTATCCACAACATGTAGATGCCTGATGGAAATGTAGGCACCCATGCAGAGGAGAGAATGGGGTAGGAGAGAGGTGTCAAATGTGGGACACGGTCACTCTCTCTACTGTTCCCTTTGCATTGCCCATCCTCTGCCAATCTGCTCCATCAGTTTGATCTGTTTATTCCTGCCAGGCTCCAGTTGAGGGTATATCTAAATCTTGAGGCATGAATGTGCGCTAGGCTGGATGCTTGATCTCAGCACTGTGTTTTATTCCTTCCAGACCTCCTTGCCATATCCCAGTGGTGGGGAAATGAAGAAGGGGTCACTGAGACTACCTTTGATCCCCCCAATATGTAAGGCAGGCAGTCTCCCTCTTGACAATGCTGTGGGGTCTCTGCCAAGCTCTCCCCAGCTGGATTTGCAGGAGTCCCAGGAGATGAGGTAAGCCAAGGTGTCTGCTGCTCCAGTGTGCTGCTCACCCTCACTTTTCCCATCTCCTGTGGTGACTTTGCACAGTCAGCTGTTCCATGTATTCAGGCAGGCCTCTGTGTATTCAGTATTTTGCCCATCCAACGTCAAACCCATCAGGAAAGCCCCAAGCCCAGAGGTGGTGTTGGGGAAGAGGAGGCAGGGCTTGAAAGCATTCTCAGGATGGGTCCCCTGCTGGATTTGTCTTTTATAACAGCCTGAGCTTGGCCTGCTCTGGGTGACTGCAGCAAATGAAAGCTTAAGGAGGACAATTAATCAGCTTTGCATCCTTTTGGGTTTATGTGTTGCATCCCCTCCTTCATAGAAGTGTCCATGCTAAGAAGGTTTGCTTCCTTTCATGGTACACCCATTCCCTCTCTTCTCTTTCTACCTCCTCATATGTCCTTTTTACTCCGTTTTCTCCAGGCCAAGATCCAGCAGCAGAAGCCAAGGGAAGTCGTCTGAACATTCCGGTAGGTACAGCGCATGTCTGTTCTAAATTGACTATTGCAATCTTGACTTAGAGGTGACATTTGGCAAGTTTGGTTAAAACCCATTCTTTCAACAATTTCCTTAAATTCATTTCAATTCCTTGACAGGCTCAGTGGACTCTCCCAGAGCCCAGTCACTGCGAGTGTTCTCTGGTGTTGCAGGGAAAATTCCTCCATTGTGAAGTGTTGAGTGGCAGGAGCTGGAGTGGTACCTTGGGGTCCTGGAAATGCAGCGCTGAAAAGAAAACATTCCTCTCCATCCTGCACATGCCTTTTATCTCCCTGTAGCATTTGTGTGTCAAAATGAGACTAGAAAAGGAAGGCATTTAGCAGGAATTGAGGAATGTTCCCACTCCTTTCACCTGCCCTTGAAGGAGAAAAGCTTTCCTTGGGGCTGTTTCTGAGCTGAATCCTATGAGATGTGAAGGAGATTCATGGACATTGCCTGCTTTTGCTCTGGGAGGAATAGGGAAACTTCCTATGATAGAAAGTAATTTTGACATTTCTAATGAAGGAGAAGGAGACTTCCAAGTGGATGTAGCCAAGGCAGGGTGTGAGTTTGTCATCCTCTGACAGCACAGGCCCAAAGCCACCTCTGGCAGGTTCACAGTGACAAATCTCTTCCCTGGCTGTCTGTGCCTGTGTCAGTGTTGCAGGCTGAGGCTGGGGCAGGAGATGCCTTGTGCCTTGTGCCTGTCCCTGCCTTGCCTGATCCCTGACAAGTGGAATTGTGCCAGACAAAATGCAGTTTCTGGTGCATCTGGGTCAGGCAATGCTTTCAAGTTGAAAGCCTCATTGACACTGTTGTTGTTCCTTTGGCATCTCTGGGCGTGTAATGATAGGAGAGATGAGACTTGAAGAAATAATTCTGGTGTTGCAGAAAAACCGACCAGATCCCCTGGTTCCTTGACTTAGCGTTAGTTCTGCTAAATCCTGGGTATGGCCCCTTTGGAATGATTCCTTCATTGCTGATCTGCAGCTGGAATGCTGAATGCAGCTAGAGATTGGTGTTGCTCTACAAAGGAGTTGTCAGTTTTGCTGGCTTAATTCTGGACTCGGAAGGACCTATCTCATTGATCCTTACCTTTCCATCTATATTACTGACCGGGACCTTTTACAGAGGGAAAGAAATCTGTTTTTACATCGGTGTTCCTCTCTAACAGCTTGGATGCCACATGATTTTATCCTTTCTGAAACCATGTAAAGAATTAACTCTCTGAATGTTAACAGCTCAGCTGGAGAGTATTTCACAATGACTTCCCCTCTGCGATTTCCATTAAAGACATTTTGAATTGTCAGTTTTAGCCAAGATCAGAAATGTTTTGAGGCAGGTCATATTTTATGTTGGGTTTAGTTGTGTCTGTGGGAAAGAAAGCAGGGAAAAACCCCATGGAAGAGTGAAGCAGAGCAAAAGTGGCAGTTTGCAATTGGATGGCCAGTTTTTTTTCCCTGTGATACAGACTCCTTGTATTTTGGGGGATATGTAATGTGGATTGCAAAGCTTCTTCCAACATGAGGAGCCATTGTTCATGTGTCAGCACTTCCTCTGTTGTCAAGAGAAATAAAAGCAACAAACAAAACCTGACCCAGAACTGAGTGGGAGTTACAAAAACAAAGGCCACGAACAGTAGCTTGGGAAAGCAATTAATTCCTATGTGTAATTGTCAAATTCTGGACACCACTGGGGTTTGCCAACAGTTTAGATTGAAAGGGATTTCAAAGTAGTAGATGAGCAAGTAGCAACACATAAGCACAGCTGTAGAAGCTTTCTCTCTTGGCTTGCCAGCCCCATGCTGTTCAGAGGAATTGTAGTGAGGCTGGTTTCATGAAAAATCAAACCACAGCAATGTACTGAATAGTACAAAAACCTCTTGGATGCCTTATTCATGAGACGGATTGATTGTATTGGTGGGAGTTCACCCAACTCACTTCTTGACTTGTGAGCATGGCTCAGCCTCACACAGAGGTGAGGTTGGATCTGAGCTGCTCTCTGGTGGGTGGAAGGCTCTTGTGGCAGCGCAGAGCGGCTGTGCACATTGGCAGGGAACAGCTCTGCCCTGCATGTGCCCCCCGCAAGGAGCTGTGCTGCTGCCAGTGCCCCTGGAGCTGTAGGGCTGCTGAGCTGTGGGGCAGGGAGAGGAGCAGCAGGGTGCATGTGCAGCTGAGCCATTGCTGGAGAGCACAGGGCTCTGGGCTCCCTGCTGTCCTAGGGCAGCCCAGAGGCCAGGCTGTGCCTGTGGGAGCTCTGGGGAAGTGGCTCAGGGTTTGCCCCTGGCCTGCCTCAATTGTCTGCCAGCAGGAGAATGTTTCCCTGTGCAGCTGCTTAGAAGTGTCCAGGAAGTCTGTCCCATGAAATACAGAGCTTCAGTTGCTTTAGATTTACTTAGTGGGCTCTGTTACGTTTTGTATCTCCACTTTGCAGGCCTGACGGACTCCAGTATTTCCAAGAGTCTTCCACCGACACTTCCCTCCTCACTGCTTCCATACAAGTCCTTGCCTCCCATCCCAGAGAGCTCTTCTCCCATCAAGCCAAGCAAGATGTTTGATGGAGGGAAGGGGAAAGATAGCAGAGGTGACAATGATATTGGAAGAAGCAGGCAGGAGCAGAATTCAGAGGGAAAAGGACATAAGGTAAGGACACCAAGCTCAGTCATGTATGGTAGATTTTCAGTTTATCCACAACATGTAGATGCCTGATGGAAATGTAGGCACCCATGCAGAGGAGAGAATGGGGTAGGAGAGAGGTGTCAAATGTGGGACACGGTCACTCTCTCTACTGTTCCCTTTGCATTGCCCATCCTCTGCCAATCTGCTCCATCAGTTTGATCTGTTTATTCCTGCCAGGCTCCAGTTGAGGGTATATCTAAATCTTGAGGCATGAATGTGCGCTAGGCTGGATGCTTGATCTCAGCACTGTGTTTTATTCCTTCCAGACCTCCTTGCCATATCCCAGTGGTGGGGAAATGAAGAAGGGGTCACTGAGACTACCTTTGATCCCCCCAATATGTAAGGCAGGCAGTCTCCCTCTTGACAATGCTGTGGGGTCTCTGCCAAGCTCTCCCCAGCTGGATTTGCAGGAGTCCCAGGAGATGAGGTAAGCCAAGGTGTCTGCTGCTCCAGTGTGCTGCTCACCCTCACTTTTCCCATCTCCTGTGGTGACTTTGCACAGTCAGCTGTTCCATGTATTCAGGCAGGCCTCTGTGTATTCAGTATTTTGCCCATCCAACGTCAAACCCATCAGGAAAGCCCCAAGCCCAGAGGTGGTGTTGGGGAAGAGGAGGCAGGGCTTGAAAGCATTCTCAGGATGGGTCCCCTGCTGGATTTGTCTTTTATAACAGCCTGAGCTTGGCCTGCTCTGGGTGACTGCAGCAAATGAAAGCTTAAGGAGGACAATTAATCAGCTTTGCATCCTTTTGGGTTTATGTGTTGCATCCCCTCCTTCATAGAAGTGTCCATGCTAAGAAGGTTTGCTTCCTTTCATGGTACACCCATTCCCTCTCTTCTCTTTCTACCTCCTCATATGTCCTTTTTACTCCGTTTTCTCCAGGCCAAGATCCAGCAGCAGAAGCCAAGGGAAGTCGTCTGAACATTCCGGTAGGTACAGCGCATGTCTGTTCTAAATTGACTATTGCAATCTTGACTTAGAGGTGACATTTGGCAAGTTTGGTTAAAACCCATTCTTTCAACAATTTCCTTAAATTCATTTCAATTCCTTGACAGGCTCAGTGGACTCTCCCAGAGCCCAGTCACTGCGAGTGTTCTCTGGTGTTGCAGGGAAAATTCCTCCATTGTGAAGTGTTGAGTGGCAGGAGCTGGAGTGGTACCTTGGGGTCCTGGAAATGCAGCGCTGAAAAGAAAACATTCCTCTCCATCCTGCACATGCCTTTTATCTCCCTGTAGCATTTGTGTGTCAAAATGAGACTAGAAAAGGAAGGCATTTAGCAGGAATTGAGGAATGTTCCCACTCCTTTCACCTGCCCTTGAAGGAGAAAAGCTTTCCTTGGGGCTGTTTCTGAGCTGAATCCTATGAGATGTGAAGGAGATTCATGGACATTGCCTGCTTTTGCTCTGGGAGGAATAGGGAAACTTCCTATGATAGAAAGTAATTTTGACATTTCTAATGAAGGAGAAGGAGACTTCCAAGTGGATGTAGCCAAGGCAGGGTGTGAGTTTGTCATCCTCTGACAGCACAGGCCCAAAGCCACCTCTGGCAGGTTCACAGTGACAAATCTCTTCCCTGGCTGTCTGTGCCTGTGTCAGTGTTGCAGGCTGAGGCTGGGGCAGGAGATGCCTTGTGCCTTGTGCCTGTCCCTGCCTTGCCTGATCCCTGACAAGTGGAATTGTGCCAGACAAAATGCAGTTTCTGGTGCATCTGGGTCAGGCAATGCTTTCAAGTTGAAAGCCTCATTGACACTGTTGTTGTTCCTTTGGCATCTCTGGGCGTGTAATGATAGGAGAGATGAGACTTGAAGAAATAATTCTGGTGTTGCAGAAAAACCGACCAGATCCCCTGGTTCCTTGACTTAGCGTTAGTTCTGCTAAATCCTGGGTATGGCCCCTTTGGAATGATTCCTTCATTGCTGATCTGCAGCTGGAATGCTGAATGCAGCTAGAGATTGGTGTTGCTCTACAAAGGAGTTGTCAGTTTTGCTGGCTTAATTCTGGACTCGGAAGGACCTATCTCATTGATCCTTACCTTTCCATCTATATTACTGACCGGGACCTTTTACAGAGGGAAAGAAATCTGTTTTTACATCGGTGTTCCTCTCTAACAGCTTGGATGCCACATGATTTTATCCTTTCTGAAACCATGTAAAGAATTAACTCTCTGAATGTTAACAGCTCAGCTGGAGAGTATTTCACAATGACTTCCCCTCTGCGATTTCCATTAAAGACATTTTGAATTGTCAGTTTTAGCCAAGATCAGAAATGTTTTGAGGCAGGTCATATTTTATGTTGGGTTTAGTTGTGTCTGTGGGAAAGAAAGCAGGGAAAAACCCCATGGAAGAGTGAAGCAGAGCAAAAGTGGCAGTTTGCAATTGGATGGCCAGTTTTTTTTCCCTGTGATACAGACTCCTTGTATTTTGGGGGATATGTAATGTGGATTGCAAAGCTTCTTCCAACATGAGGAGCCATTGTTCATGTGTCAGCACTTCCTCTGTTGTCAAGAGAAATAAAAGCAACAAACAAAACCTGACCCAGAACTGAGTGGGAGTTACAAAAACAAAGGCCACGAACAGTAGCTTGGGAAAGCAATTAATTCCTATGTGTAATTGTCAAATTCTGGACACCACTGGGGTTTGCCAACAGTTTAGATTGAAAGGGATTTCAAAGTAGTAGATGAGCAAGTAGCAACACATAAGCACAGCTGTAGAAGCTTTCTCTCTTGGCTTGCCAGCCCCATGCTGTTCAGAGGAATTGTAGTGAGGCTGGTTTCATGAAAAATCAAACCACAGCAATGTACTGAATAGTACAAAAACCTCTTGGATGCCTTATTCATGAGACGGATTGATTGTATTGGTGGGAGTTCACCCAACTCACTTCTTGACTTGTGAGCATGGCTCAGCCTCACACAGAGGTGAGGTTGGATCTGAGCTGCTCTCTGGTGGGTGGAAGGCTCTTGTGGCAGCGCAGAGCGGCTGTGCACATTGGCAGGGAACAGCTCTGCCCTGCATGTGCCCCCCGCAAGGAGCTGTGCTGCTGCCAGTGCCCCTGGAGCTGTAGGGCTGCTGAGCTGTGGGGCAGGGAGAGGAGCAGCAGGGTGCATGTGCAGCTGAGCCATTGCTGGAGAGCACAGGGCTCTGGGCTCCCTGCTGTCCTAGGGCAGCCCAGAGGCCAGGCTGTGCCTGTGGGAGCTCTGGGGAAGTGGCTCAGGGTTTGCCCCTGGCCTGCCTCAATTGTCTGCCAGCAGGAGAATGTTTCCCTGTGCAGCTGCTTAGAAGTGTCCAGGAAGTCTGTCCCATGAAATACAGAGCTTCAGTTGCTTTAGATTTACTTAGTGGGCTCTGTTACGTTTTGTATCTCCACTTTGCAGGCCTGACGGACTCCAGTATTTCCAAGAGTCTTCCACCGACACTTCCCTCCTCACTGCTTCCATACAAGTCCTTGCCTCCCATCCCAGAGAGCTCTTCTCCCATCAAGCCAAGCAAGATGTTTGATGGAGGGAAGGGGAAAGATAGCAGAGGTGACAATGATATTGGAAGAAGCAGGCAGGAGCAGAATTCAGAGGGAAAAGGACATAAGGTAAGGACACCAAGCTCAGTCATGTATGGTAGATTTTCAGTTTATCCACAACATGTAGATGCCTGATGGAAATGTAGGCACCCATGCAGAGGAGAGAATGGGGTAGGAGAGAGGTGTCAAATGTGGGACACGGTCACTCTCTCTACTGTTCCCTTTGCATTGCCCATCCTCTGCCAATCTGCTCCATCAGTTTGATCTGTTTATTCCTGCCAGGCTCCAGTTGAGGGTATATCTAAATCTTGAGGCATGAATGTGCGCTAGGCTGGATGCTTGATCTCAGCACTGTGTTTTATTCCTTCCAGACCTCCTTGCCATATCCCAGTGGTGGGGAAATGAAGAAGGGGTCACTGAGACTACCTTTGATCCCCCCAATATGTAAGGCAGGCAGTCTCCCTCTTGACAATGCTGTGGGGTCTCTGCCAAGCTCTCCCCAGCTGGATTTGCAGGAGTCCCAGGAGATGAGGTAAGCCAAGGTGTCTGCTGCTCCAGTGTGCTGCTCACCCTCACTTTTCCCATCTCCTGTGGTGACTTTGCACAGTCAGCTGTTCCATGTATTCAGGCAGGCCTCTGTGTATTCAGTATTTTGCCCATCCAACGTCAAACCCATCAGGAAAGCCCCAAGCCCAGAGGTGGTGTTGGGGAAGAGGAGGCAGGGCTTGAAAGCATTCTCAGGATGGGTCCCCTGCTGGATTTGTCTTTTATAACAGCCTGAGCTTGGCCTGCTCTGGGTGACTGCAGCAAATGAAAGCTTAAGGAGGACAATTAATCAGCTTTGCATCCTTTTGGGTTTATGTGTTGCATCCCCTCCTTCATAGAAGTGTCCATGCTAAGAAGGTTTGCTTCCTTTCATGGTACACCCATTCCCTCTCTTCTCTTTCTACCTCCTCATATGTCCTTTTTACTCCGTTTTCTCCAGGCCAAGATCCAGCAGCAGAAGCCAAGGGAAGTCGTCTGAACATTCCGGTAGGTACAGCGCATGTCTGTTCTAAATTGACTATTGCAATCTTGACTTAGAGGTGACATTTGGCAAGTTTGGTTAAAACCCATTCTTTCAACAATTTCCTTAAATTCATTTCAATTCCTTGACAGGCTCAGTGGACTCTCCCAGAGCCCAGTCACTGCGAGTGTTCTCTGGTGTTGCAGGGAAAATTCCTCCATTGTGAAGTGTTGAGTGGCAGGAGCTGGAGTGGTACCTTGGGGTCCTGGAAATGCAGCGCTGAAAAGAAAACATTCCTCTCCATCCTGCACATGCCTTTTATCTCCCTGTAGCATTTGTGTGTCAAAATGAGACTAGAAAAGGAAGGCATTTAGCAGGAATTGAGGAATGTTCCCACTCCTTTCACCTGCCCTTGAAGGAGAAAAGCTTTCCTTGGGGCTGTTTCTGAGCTGAATCCTATGAGATGAGAAGGAGATTCATGGACATTGCCTGCTTTTGCTCTGGGAGGAATAGGGAAACTTCCTATGATAGAAAGTAATTTTGACATTTCTAATGAAGGAGAAGGAGACTTCCAAGTGGATGTAGCCAAGGCAGGGTGTGAGTTTGTCATCCTCTGACAGCACAGGCCCAAAGCCACCTCTGGCAGGTTCACAGTGACAAATCTCTTCCCTGGCTGTCTGTGCCTGTGTCAGTGTTGCAGGCTGAGGCTGGGGCAGGAGATGCCTTGTGCCTTGTGCCTGTCCCTGCCTTGCCTGATCCCTGACAAGTGGAATTGTGCCAGACAAAATGCAGTTTCTGGTGCATCTGGGTCAGGCAATGCTTTCAAGTTGAAAGCCTCATTGACACTGTTGTTGTTCCTTTGGCATCTCTGGGCGTGTAATGATAGGAGAGATGAGACTTGAAGAAATAATTCTGGTGTTGCAGAAAAACCGACCAGATCCCCTGGTTCCTTGACTTAGCGTTAGTTCTGCTAAATCCTGGGTATGGCCCCTTTGGAATGATTCCTTCATTGCTGGTATGTAACTGGAGTTCTGAATGGAGCTAGACATTTGTGTTGCTCCACAAAGGAGTTGTCAGTTTTGTTGGGCTAGGCATTACTTATCTCATTAATCCTTTCTTGTCTTGCCTTTGCTACTGATCAGGATACTCTACAGAGGGAAAGAAATTCATTTTGAAGACAGGGGTTCCTCTCTCACAGCTTGGATGCCACATGATTTTATCCTTTCTGAAACCATATAAAGAATTTAGTCTGAATGTTAAGATCTCAGTTGCAGAGTATTTCTTAATGGCGTGCACTCTCCAATTTCCAGTAAATATTTTTGAATTTTTTGGGTTTGGTTGTGTCTGTGGGAAAGAAAGCAGGGAAAGAACCACATGGAACAATTCAGCAGAGCAAAAGCAGCAATTTACAATTGGATGGCCAGTTTTTTTCTGTGGGACAGGGAGAGGAGCAGCAGGGTGCCTGTGCAGCTGAGCCCTTGCTGGAGAGCACAGGGCTCTGGGCTCCCTGCTGTCCCAGGGCAGCCCAGAGGCCAGGCTGTGCCTGTGGGAGCTCTGGGGAAGTGGCTCAGGGTTTTGCCCCTGGCCTGATTCAAGTCTCTGCCAGCAGCAGCATGTTTCCCTGTGCAGCTGTTTAGAAGTTTCCAGGAAGTCTGTCCCATGAAATATGGAGCTTCAGATGTTTTAGATTTACTTAGTGGGCTCTGTTACATTTTGTATCTTCACTTTGCAGGCCTGACTGACTCCAGTATTTCCAAGAGTCTTCCACAGACACGTCCCTCTTCCCTCCTTCCCTTCAAGCCCTTGCCTCCCATCCCAAAGAGCTCTTTTCCCAACAAGGCAAGCGCTATGTATGATGGAGAGAAAGAGAAAGGGAAAACTAGCACTGGCTACAATGATATCAGAAGAAGCAGCCAGGAGCAGAGTTCAGAGGGAAAAGGACATAAGGTAAGGAGACCAAGGACTAAGTCCTGTATGGTAGATTTTCAGTTTATGTGCTGTAGGCAGAGCTTGGAGAGCTTTTCCTGTTCTGTGAGCCCAGGGAAACAGCTGAGCCAAAGAAAAGCTCAGCTGGACACTGCTTCAGGTTGTCTTTGCAATGGGTGTGAAGAGCAGACTTCATGTCCTCATCAGCATGTATCAATAAGAGGAGAGGTCTTTGGTTTCTGGGCTCTGTTGTGGTTCCTTCTGTGTCTTATGGCTAAGAAAACACCAACAAGCAATCAAAGCACCTCAAGTTGTGCAATCTCGAAAAGCAATCCTTCACCAGTTAGTAACCTATGGGTATCTGTGAAGCACCTCTATGTTTTGGTGGTCTTTTGTGTCAGCTGTGACAGCTTTGGATGGAATAAGGCGTTTGCTGGAAGCTGCCAAGTCAGGTTGTCTCAGCTTGTGAGTTGTACAGCCATGCCCTCTGCACAGTTGTCTCTGTTGCTGTTTCCAGACTCCATCAGCTCCTGGGCAGCTGTGTGCTCTGGCATGGCTTTGTGCAGAGGGAAGGGATGGGAGGTGGCCATGGGGAGAGCAGCCCAGAGCCCAGGCACACGATGGCCTTTGCAGCAGGGCCAGGAGCTGCAGTTGTTTTGGGTTTGCTGTGGGGTGCAGGAGGAGGCAGATGAACAACAGCTTTGGTAGAGAGAATGTGCAATCGAAGGCTTTGGTACTTGATTTCAGCCTTGCAGAGAAAGGGCCCAGTGTATCCCTGACAGGAACTGACCCTTTCAGTGAACTTTGAACAGGTCCTGATTTGGGTCTTGAACTGGGCCAGAAATGATGGGATACTAAGGATGGGTGTGCATCTGCCCCAGTGCCTCCAGCCCCATTCCTGGCCATGGCATGGGGGCCCTGGAGCAGCTTGGGCAGGCAGAGAGCTTGCAGAGAGCAGCAGGGCAGGGAGCTCTGCTCAACTTGCTAAATGCCAGTGAGCCTGAGCTGATGGATGTGTGGGAGCTTGAGAGCAGGGAGCATGCCGAGATCTCAGCAGCATCTGGGCTCAGAGGCTGCTGGGGAACTGTAGGAGGGAAAGGCAGCAGCAGAAGAAATGAGGGCCTTGAGAAAAGCAGGTTTTGGCATCCTGCAGAATGGCTGTGTGGGACCATGGCTGGAGATCAGCAGTGGCTGTGAGACACCTTTGGGGCAGGGAGAGAACAGTGATCTAAAGCCACAGCCATGCCATCCCAAAATCCAGGGGAGGCAGTGGCACCCCAGAACATCTTGATGTCAAGGATGTGCATGCCAGGTGGGAATGTCAGCACACTTGCAGAGGAGGGAGCAGGAGGGGAGAGGTGTCAAATGTGGGATATGGTCTCTCCCTTTTCAGTTCCCTTTGCATTGCCCATCCTCTGCCAATTTGCTCCATCCGTTTGACCTGTTTATTCCTGCCAGGTTCCAGTTGAGGGTATATCTAAATGTCTTGAGGCATGAATGTGGGCAAGGCTGGATGCTTGATCTGAGCACTGTGTTTTATTCCTTCCAGACCTCCTTGCCATATCCCAGTGGTGGAGAATTGAAAAAGGGGGCACTGAGACTACCTTTGATCCCCCCAATATGCAAGGCAGGTAGTCTCCCTCTTGACAATGCTGTGGGATCTCTGCCAAGCTCTCCCCAGCTGGATTTGCAGGAGTCCCAGGAGATGAGGTAAGCCAAGGTGTCTGCTGCTCCAGTGCGCTGTTCACCCCTCTTCCATCTCCTGTGGTGATTTTGCACAGTCAGCTGTTCCATGAATTCACACAAACCTCTGTGTATTCAGCACATTGCCCATCCCATGTCAAACCCAACAGCAATGCCCCAAGAGCAGAGATGGTGTTGGGGAAGAGGAGGCAGGGCTTGAAAGCATCTCAGGCTGGGTCCCCTGCTGGACTCGGCTTTTATTATAGCCTGATCTTGGCCCGCTCTGTGCAATTTTGGGTTTATGTGTTGCATCCTGTCCTTCATGGAAGTGTCCATGCTAAGTAGGTTTGCTTCCTTTCATGGTACGCCTATTCCCACCCTTCTGTTTCTACCTCTTCACATTTTCTTTTGTCATCCATCTTCTCCAGGCCAGGATCCAGCAGCAGAAGTGAAAAGAAGTTCTTTGAAGATGCAGGTAGGTACAGGGCATGTCTGTCCTAAAATGACCTTTCTAGTATTGACTCTGAGGTGAAAATTGGAAAGCTTGGTTAAAACACAATGTTTTGGAAGTTTCCATTCCTTTATGAGCACAGTGGACTCTCACAGAGTCCTTTGGGAGAGTTCTCTGGTGTTGCAGTGAAAATCCCTTCAGTCAGTGTGAAGAGTTCAGCGGCAGGAGCTGGAGTGGTACCTTGGGATCCTGGAAACGCTGTGCAGGAAAAGGAAACATTCCTCTCCATTCTGCACATTACTTTTATCTCCCGGCATCCTTTCTCATGTCAAAATGAGACTCAAAAAGGAAGGCATTTAGCAGGTATTGAGGAATGTTCCCACTCCTTTGACTTGCCCTTGAAGGAAAAAGCTTTCCTTGGGGCTGTTTCTGAGCTGAATCCTATGAGATGAGAAGGAGATTCATGGACATTGCCTGGTTTTGCACCGGGAGGAATAGGGAAACCTCCTATGATACAAAGTCCTTTAGACTTTTCCAATGAAGGAGAAGGAGACTTCCAAATGGATGCAGCCAAGGTGGGGTGTGAGTTTGTCATCCTTCGACAGCACAGTCCCAAAGCCACCTCTGGCACGTTCACAGTGACAAATCTCTTCCCTGGCTGTCTGTGCCTGTGTCAGTGTTGCAGGCTGAGGCTGGGGCAGGAGATGCCTTGTGCCTGTCCCTGCCTTGCCTGATCCCTGACAAGTGGAATTGTGCCAGACAAAATGCAGTTTCTGGTGCATCTGGGTCAGGCAATGCTGTTGAGAATCTCATTGACACTGTTGGTGTTTCTTTGGCATCTCTGGGCGTGTAATGATAGGAGAGATGAGACTTGGAGAAATAATTCTGTTGATGCAGAGAAAGGGATCAGATTCCCTGGTTCCTTGACTTAGCGTTATTTCTGCCAAATCCTGGGTATGGCCCCCTTGGAATGACTCCTTCATTGCTGATCTGCAGGTGGAATGCTTATTGCAGGTAGGGAGAAGTATTACTCAGCAAGTAAGGTGACATTTTTTCTAGATTAATTCTGGACTACAAATTACTTATCTCATTAAATCCTTTCCTGTCTTGCTTTTGCTACTGACCTGAGCATTCTGCAGGGTGGAAGAATCCAGTTTTAAGAGAGGTTTTCTTCTCATAGGGCTTGGCTGCCACATGATTTTATCCTCTGTGAAGCCATGTAAAGAATTAGTTCTCCTAGTTCTAACAGCTCCAGTTGGGGAGTATTTCAGAATGACTGGCCATCAGCTATTTCCATTAAGGACATTTTGAATTGTCAGTATTAGCGAAGATCAGAATTGTTTTGAGATAGGTCGTGTTTATTTGGGTTTGGATGTCTGTGCTGTAAGAAAGCAGAGAACAAACCCCTGGAAGAAGTAAGTGGAGCACAAGTGGAACTTTGGGATGAGCACTTTGTTCCCTACAAATACAGGCTCACAGAATACTGGGCACATCTCATGGAGAAAGCAAAGCTGCTTTTGGCTCTAACACGTGGTGCCATTGTTTGTGTCCCAGACCTTCCTTTGTTGTAAAGAGTAATATAAAAAATCCCCAAAACTGCAGAACCCCACCTAGAATTGAGTGGGAAATACAGAAACAAAGGCTTTGAAAACTCCTTTTGACATCAATGACTTCCTTGCCAGTGTCAGATTCTAGAGAGCACTGTGAATTCCCAAGTGTTTGGAAGGAAAGGGATCCTGTAGTAGTTGGGAGGCAACGGGCAGCACTTGAAGTAGCAGAACCCTTCTCTCTTGGTTTAGCAGCTCCATATTGTTCAGAGAAACTAAACTGATGCTAGTTTCAAGAAAAATAAAACACCAAGCAATCTTTTCAGTAACTAAAAAACACCTGAATTCCCCACCCATTAGAAGGGCTGATTATAAAGGTGTGAGTTCAATTAACTCACTTCTTCTCCTATAACCTGGTTGACAGCTTCTTCTGAACCTACAGCAAAAACCCAGAGAAAGGAGGAAAAGAGCTCTCAGTGTAAGATAGGACCTGGGATGCCTCTGTTCCCAAGGGAACTCATGGACCTCTTTGGTTTGGATATTCCTGTGCCAGAACCCGGCCTTGGGAATGGAGGTCTGGGCTCCTGGCTGCCTCAGGGGGCCTTGGCCCAGGAGCATGGCTCAGCCTCAGAAAAGGTTAAGGTTGGATCTGAGCTGCTCTCTGGTGGGAGGAAGGCTCTTGTGGCAGCGCAGAGAGGCTGTGCACATTGGCAGGGAACAGCTGTGCCCTGCATGTGCCCCCCGCAAGGAGCTGTGCTGCTGCCAGTGCCCCTGGAGCTGTAGGGCTGCTGAGCTGTGGGGCAGGGAGAGGAGCAGCAGGGTGCATGTGCAGCTGAGACATTGCTGGAGAGCACAGGGCTCTGGGCTCCCTGCTGTCCCAGGGCAGCCCAGAGGCCAGGCTGTGCCTGTGGCAGCTCTGGGGAAGTGGCTCAGGGTTTTCCCCTGGCCTGCCTCAAGTGTCTGCCAGCAGGTGCATGTTTCCCTGTGCAGCTGTTGAGAAGTTTCCAGGAAGTCTGTCCCATGAAATATGGAGCTTCAGCTTCAGCTAGGTTTGCATCATAGTTTTTGTTATGTATTGTGTGTCCATTTTGCAGACCTGAATGACTGCCATGGTCCGAAGGAGGTTACCCTGGGATCTGTAGTTTCCCTGCCACCTTCCCAGATGCTCTTACCTTCAAAGACCTTGCCTTCTATCCAGAATTATCCTCCTTCCTCAAAACCCAGATCTTACTCTCCTTTATTATTAAGCTGGCCATTCTGCAGTGGAAAAAAAAAATCTGGATTTACAGCTTTGTTATTTTTCTACTTTCCTGCCTGATTTTATCCTCTGTGAAGTTGTTGTATAGAATGATTTGTTCTCAGAATTTTAGCAGCTCTATTGGAGAGTATTCCAGAATGAGCTCCATTGTTCTACTTGCATTAAGAAAATCAACCTCTAGTTGGGCTGGCCCCAAAGTGGCCCAATCTCATACAGCTGGGAAGGAAAATGCTTGGGGAAAATGAATTATCCAGTGTCAAGAACACAATTTACGTCTGGGTATCACTCCTGCAACCCTAGGCTTGTCTTTGAATGTCCCCTGAAATACTCCAGCAAAGAGAAGAAAATGTTGGTCTAAATGCATCCAGGTATTAGAACCTGGGAGTTCTTTTAGGAACCAGAAAGAAGATGTTTACTGAAATCGGCATGATAAGGGCAGATAAGAATGTCTGTCAAGAGCAATGTCCATCTCTGCCCTTGTCTCTCAGACACAGAGGCCGTCCAGCATGCAGGGGCTGAGGCCTTTGTCATGCAGCAGGTTTCAGTCTGCTCTGTGGCAGCTTTATCCCACATGGGCTGGTCCTTGCACAAGGAGCACAAGCTGCCTCCTGCTTCAGCCAGGACAGCCAGGATCTTGGGTCCATAGTCTGTCCTGAGAATGAACAGCAAATCTACTTTTGAGTTACTCCAAAAGTTGATAGTCTAGAATATTTGAAGTCAATGGAAACAGAGGTGCTGTGAGGTGTGAAGGGTCATGTATGGCTGTTCCCTGGTTGTTGCCCCATGGGGATTGAGTCCGGCCCAGTAGGGCTGGGCTCTTCAGGCTGTTCAGGCCTGGCTTGGTGCCAGGCCTTGTGATAACAAGGCAGCTGCAGGTCTTTCCTCAGGGAGCTGCAGAGTGCCCCTGTCCTTAGGGCTGGGGGAAATCAGGGTGCTGAGACAAGAGAGGCCCCTGAGGGGTTCCCTCCTGTGGGCACTGTCTGGCAGGGAGTGGGAGCTCTGCGGCCTCAGGAAGCTGCCGCTGGCTGTGGCACCTGTGGCACTTGGGAGCTGGCACTGTGGGGGCAATTGTCAGCTTCAGCCTGGAGCTGTGCCCAGCTGGGGGAGGCTGGGAGCAAGCAAGGAGCCCCAGGATGCAGGCAGCAGGGAATCTCTGAGGCAGTGGCAGCGTGTGCCACACGGAGCCCTGGCTGGGAGATGGGGCTGCAGGCCGCGCCATGGCGGGTGCCGTGCCCGGGGCTGCAGCGCCCATGGCCGACCCTCTCCTTACAGTGACCCCGCAGATGGCCACTGGTGCCAAGCGCCGAGAGGAGCCGCTCCGTGGGCGTGGGCAGAAGGACGGAGCATTTTCAGACCCACAGCAGTCCTTGCAGGAGGCGCTCTCCATGCTGGACAGCGACGACTGGTAAGAAAGGCCCCGTTCCCTCTGTGTCCCTCTGAGCGTTAAGGTCGGTCAGAAGCTTTTGTGTCTTGCTCGTGCCTCGGAGCCGCGAGAGCCCAGAGGGCCAAAGGGCACTGGTTGAAAGGCCTGCAGAGCAGGGAGAGCATAAAGATTGGAGAGCAGCCTTTCCTTGGCCTTGCTCTGCAGCAGTGCTGCAGCTGCAGCAGGTCCGTGCTGTTTCCTGGCTGTGGCTGCTGCTCCTTGGAGCTGCAAAGGAAATGTTGAGGGAAGAGAGAAAGCTGTGGTACGAGATGATTTGCTGGCTGAAGGCAGAAGCAGTATGACAGCAGATTTGAGTGTAGACATTTGGGTGCCTTGGGCCCCTGGCCCAGTGGGACTAAGATTCCTCTCTGCTCCCAGTGCTGACAGCAATGGCAGGGACTCGTGCATGTGAGTCCCAGAAGCAGCTCCAGGGAGCTCCTCTTTTTGAGAAATGGACTGAGTTGTGCTTTCAAGTCCCTCGGCCTGCCATTATTCCTGAAGGGCTCATGGCAGAAAAGAAGGAAAAAGAAATAAAATCCTCTAGGAATCTTGCACTTTTGGAATTCAACTTTTCCTTCTCACTGCTTCATACGGGCCTGAGATGTTTTGTCAATACTCACAATGTGTCCCAAAATTCGACACAGACTGAAGGAGGCCCAGAGGTGATAACCCTACAAATGTGAGGTGATATTGGTTGACCTTTTGATGTCTGGTTTAGTATCCCCTCACTGGTGGATGCTTCATTCTCACAGGGATAAAAATGCATCTCCTTTGCTTTGCCCTTTCTCTTTGGTGCCCTGTGAGGTGCAGAGAGCTTCTGCAGGTGTGGGGGGTCCTGATGACACTCAGGGGTGCCCGTGGGATCAGTCACCAGCCCTGATGCCTCACATACCTTCCTGAGCCTGAGGGCCTGCACAAAGCAAGTGCTGAGAGGTGGAGGTGTTTGCACCTTTTAAATAAAATGTTGCTGTTGTGGGGCTTGTTTTGTGGGAAAAGCCAGAGTTTCAACAGTTCTTGCCCAGGGAGGGAATCCTAATCTTCTGGGATGATATCCTGGTGCTTTTTTGTGGAATGTGTGAGGTGGAGTGGAGTGGGTGACACACATGCCTAGATGGTAGAGTGGGAACTCAGCTCCAGAGTGGCAGTGCAGACTCTCAGGGCTGAACTGCCTGCTGGGGCTGACAAAGAAGGAAAATACTGTCCCAGGAACAGCCCAATGGGACAGGTACTGGGAGGTGACAAGAAACAGCAGCATGGCCCAGCCTCACAGCTTCTAGAAAGCGGTGGCAGAGGGACTTAATAGCAGAGATTTTCAGAAAGGCCACACATGAACACTCTGAAAGCCCTCTCTTCGCCTCTTGCATTTGTGTATGCTTTTGACAGCCACAGCATCCTGTGGCAATGGATTCCATGATTTCATTAAGTGCTCCTTGAAAAGCACCTCCCATGGTTTGACTGAGCTGCCAGCCTGGTCATTTCAGAGGGTGCTGCCTAGTTCTTGGGTAGAGAGAAAAATCAATCTTTTTGGTACTTGTCTTTCAGGGAACTGAAGAAGAAGGGACTCTTCAACATCCCACGCCTGGCTGAGTCCCATCCAGAAGTCCTGCTCTGCCGACTTAGTGAGATTTGCTTGGCAGCTACCAGCGAGGTGAGAACATTGTTCTGAATTGTCCCCCATACTTCATGCACGGCTGGTAGAGTAGATATGTGCTTGTTCATCTCCATGTGTGCTCAGGGAGTGCCTTCATTTCTGGTTTTAGACCTTCTACTTGTAATGTCTGTCAGCTATCTGTAGGATCTGTGTGTACGTGCAGCTGTATTTACTGGCAGGTTGGGTAGCTGGCACTTGTCTTTGAGTGTGGTGCCATTATAATGCAAGGCAGAAATGGAGACACTAATGACAGTCTATGCCAGAGTCCCAGTGTCTGCCCAAGCTGTAATTGAACCCTGCAAATGAGTCTGTAGCTCTGAGCCTGTGTTTTCTGTTTCCTGTCTGAGAGCTTCAGCTGCAGGTGTTGCTTTTTTGAAGAGCAGCACGTGCCTGGTTTATCTTTAAGACTTGTGCCTTTATGGTTTGAAAGCATCCCTTACTTTATTTTGCTTCTTTGTTTTTCAAAACAAAGGGCCTAAAATCAAAGCAGTTGACATTGTAGAAACGTTAAGTAGAAGACTTTAGTGAAAGATATTTTTTTATGCCTGCAGTAAGCAGGAGTGAGGCCAGAAGTTTGGGCCACAGTAAGTGTCTTTCTGTGTTTGGGCTCTTCTGCTCTTCCTGTGCTTTCATATTCCTCTATAGACAGTGGGACATGCTGTCATTTCCTGGGAGTTTTGTCTAAGGAAACCGGTTTTCTTTTCAAGGTGGTTCTTACGTTTCCCCTCATGACTTCCCCAGGTGACCAACCTCCGGTCCAAGGTGTCCTGCTTAGCAATCGTCACTCTGGGAGAGCTCTTTGCCATCTTGAAGAAGGACATGGACTCGGAGGCAGATGAGGTTGCTGCGGTCCTTCTCCCCATGGTGTGGAACTCCCCAGAGTTTATTCAGAAGGCAGCCTGTCAGAGCCTGGGGATGATGGTAGAGAACGTGACTCCTGCCCGAGCAATGACTGTTCTCATGGACAGGGGGGTCAAGTAGGTTCTTCTTCTTTTAGTGATCTTCTTCACCTTCCAGTGTGTGGGTAGGGGAAGGGATCCGTGAGAGAGAATGAGAATGGTGGGAGGGAAGGGTTCTGTATCCTGCATCTTCTGTGGACTGTGGCTTGATTTTCCCATCAATCTCATTTCTTTCCTCTTGTCACCTATTTCTGCCCTCCTGCAGCCCATTAGGCCACAGAGTCACTGTAGAATATGGGGAGTTGGATGGGTCCCATCAGGACCATCCAGTCCAGCTCCTGGCCTTGCACAGAACAACCCAAGGGTCACAGCGTGCGCCTGAGATTGTTGTCCAAATGCTTCTTCAACTGTGTCAGGCTTGGTGCTGTGAGCACTGCCCTGGGGAGCCTGTTGCAGGGCCCAAGCACCCTGTTGGTGAAAAGCTTTTTCCTGATATCCAAACTAAAGCTCCTCTGACTCAGCTTGCTGCTGCTTCCTGGAGTTCTCCCAGTCTGTCAGAGTTTCCTAGATGTGGGGAACAGTGGGGAAGTGAAAGTGCCTGCAAAGGCTCAGGATACATCTATGTGCTTTTGTGGGAAGAGGGACAATTGCAATTGCAGCTGTGAGCACTGTTGGAGATTTCACAGCTCTAACCACAGAGGCCCTGGGGAAAACCACGTATCCTCGTGATGTCATTAACCTGAGAAATAAGGAGGGTCCTTGCAGGGGTGTGGAGCACATGGGGGAGAATGTGCTGGGTGTGGCACAGCCTGCCCAGCAGGTGCAGCTGCTGCCAAAAGGAGTCTTGTGTGAGTGTCCTGGCCTTAGAGCTCTGCTTCCTATTCAAAATGATGTTTCATGTTAGCCTTGAGATGATGATTCACTTCCCAGGCACCTTCACAGGCCGAGGGCCATGGGACAGCTGAAGCAAATGCTGCCCTAAGTGTTGGTGCTGGGCCTGATAGCTCCCAAGAGACAGTCTCTAGATCAGGACAGTCTGGCTCAAATGCCTGCACCTTTTCCTCAGCTTTGGAACAGGGTAAAACACTCAGATGTATCCCTTGTCAAGCTTTACAAAAGAAACAAGCTGCATTGGTGGATAATCTACAACATCACTCCCCACAGCGTGTTTGCCCTGCATTTGTCTTTTTCCAGAGGTCTGCAGATTTGGGGATGAATGGGTGGAAAGAGCCTCATCCTGCTGCAGCTCTGTGTAGTGGGTGCCCTCTGAGGGGTCAGCATGAATTATCCTTAATTTCTAAATAATTCATATGTGATCTACTACTTTAATCTTTCTCTGAGTAAATTTTGGGAAAGAAATGGAGTATCAGCTAGTGCAGGGAGACTGAATTCTTCCCTCTTCCGTGCAGGCAGTCCTTCTGTACAATGCTAACTTAGTGTTTCTCTGAGGACAGAACCTTCTGCAGGTGTTGGAAGGTGCAGGGAGAGCCCAGGCTCCTTCCCCCAGCAAGGACAGGGAGCATACTCTGGCCAAGGCCTGTGCTGCTGCTGCTGCTCCTTGTCCCTGTGGCCCAGGGTTTGCTCTCTCCTTCCCAGGAGCCGCTACGTCCAGGTGCGGAAGTGCGCGGCCCAACTCCTCCTGTCCTTGATGGAGAAAATGGGAGTCACCAAGCTCGCAGGCACCCCCAGGGCTGAGAGGCTCCCACACGTGGCAGGGAGACTGGCTCAGGACCGTCACAAGGACACAAGGTAATGATCTTCATCTCACCTCCAAAACGTGGAAAACCGTTTTGTGTTTGGCTTTAAAGGTAAAACCATGAAAGAGTGGAAACTCAAGGAAATAATGAGTGACCTCACTGTGTGGCTAAGGGGCATAGAATCATGGAATATGCTGAGTTTGAAGGGACCCATGCAGGTCATCCAGTCCAGCTCCTGGCCATGTGCAGGACAGCCCAAGAGTCACTCCATGTGCCTGAGAGCATTGTCCAAACGCTTCTTGAGCTCTGTCAGGCTTGGTGCTGTGACTGCTGCCTGGGGAAATGACTGTACCAGGTAACCTGAGGCTGGCCAGCAAGAAGGAGCATTGCCAACTTCCTGTGACTTGAAGGAGTCTTCACTGAGCTCAAAAGAGCTCACATTAGCCAGTCCAACAGTTTTGACTGGCCTTAGGTGCACAAGGAAAGCCAAAGTGTTGGCTAATGTTCATCACTGGAAGATCCCAAACATCTATTTCACATTAAGACTTCCCTAGAAATATTTCAGAGGTCTTTAGGCAACATATTCAGTCTTTCCAAACCTCATCTGCAGATTTCTAGAATGCTGTTATGTGTGGCTCAGTGACCTCCAAATTTCTTCTTGAAGAAATCTTTGGTGACCTAGTGGGAAAAATCACCCCAAACCACCAAAATCCCCTTACTTGGAGGATTAAATTCCCATTAATGGCTGCCAAGAACACCTGTGAACCTAGCTGACCCTGTGCATACATATAGTAGAGAATAATCAAAAGCAGTCATGAGGTGAGAAAGGTAAATTCCTGTGCAATGGCAGCAGGACACTGCTAACAAGCTCTGACAACAAAGCAGATGTGTTTTGCTTGTTGCCTGGAATCCTTTGATCCCACAGAAGCACACCTGCAGTTTCAGAGAGAAATGGTATTTTTGTCTTGCCCCACATTCTCCTCCTGCCCCTTGTGTTCAGCTACAGCACTGTGCAGTGTCAAATGAGGTAAATCTCCCTCTTTGCTGAGTAGGTAGTGCCTTCTCATGCAAGCATTGCACCTGATAAGTTTAAGGCATCAGCCTCTTCTGTTAACACTCTTCCTTTCTTCATTTTCTGTTGTTTCCTTCCTTCGTTCCTTAGGCATTATGGACAGGAGATGGTGAAGATGTTGCTGAATAATCAAAAATTTAAAAAGCTTTTGGAGCAATCCCTTTCCCCGCATGACCTGGAAGATATTCTGACCAGAATTAAGAAGAAGGTAAGTGCTTGACAGGAGAAATATCTCCTTTGTGCAAGTATTGCCACTGCTAATATGAGACCAAACATACCCAATGTGTCTTTATCCTATTCCACTTCTGCTGAATCATTTTGCTCCTGGGAATGAGCTGTTAATCCTCTCAGCCTGTTCATCTGCAGACCACAGAGGAACTGCTATTATTAGGGGAAAAGTGGGGTTTTGAATACTTTGAATATTGGTCACAAAGAGCAAATGGAAAGAAGGGAAAATGGGTTTACACTCACGTGTACGCCCCCACCACACTCTCCCTACTCTGCCCCCAGTAAAGCAGTTAAGTGAGAATAGTGCTTCTGAACATAACAGAGTCTTTGCAAAAGAGACTGGAAGTAGTAGTGCCAAGAAAATTTCCAAATATACCAAAGATGTCCAAGTCAATCCTAGTTACTACAGTTGCTGTCTGTCTTTTGGGAATACTGCCCTGCTGCCAAGCCCTGTGGAGCTGGAAGAAGCTTGGTGAATTCAGCAGCATCCAGTGGAAAATCATGTGTTTGTTTGGGGGGGATTTTATTCTTTTTATCAACATTACACAAGGGAGTGTGCCTTGGTGCAGGAGCACGGAGAGTAAGTGTTGAACCAAATCAACTTCCAACACATTGAGCCAACCTCCAAGAGTCCAACTTCTTCCTCTAAGACCACTCACTGCCTGTCAGTTTGCATTATTCCCATTTATGCTCAAGACTAATGAATTTGGGACTTTAGACTGCTGCTCAGTGTGGTAGCACCCATAACCTGCCTTGGCCTATTGAAATCAAAGAGTTGGCATCACTGAACCTCTGGTCTGTTTATTTCTGTAAGTTAGGAAATGTTTCTCTAAGCCTTGGTAGCAGTGATCCTGGTTCTAACTCGTGTTTTAAAGAGGGCATTTCCTATTTTATATTCTAAAGATTCATGGGGTTTCTTTATGTCTTTGTAGGAGATGGAAAACCAGCAGGGTGAACGCCCCTCTGTCAAGGAGCCCGTGAAGAAGAGGAATGATGGCTCAAAGGAGCCCCAGTCCCCATTGCCCTCTAGCAAATGGTACTGAGCACTTTTGTCAGATGTGACAAAGCACATGACAAGCTCTACATGCCTCTTCCTCAGGCACAAATCTTTCTGCTGGAGATGACCAGTGCCAGAGATTGTTTCCCTTCCTTACAAATGCTCTAGGACAAAAAATGTCAACTTCTGCATTGTGTTGAACACAACTTCTCTGGAGGGCTTTCCACAGAATTTGGGTGACACAAAGACACCCATTGCCTGCAGCTCAGACGATCCAGTGCAGTGGCAAGGGCAGTGCTGTGGAGGATAGGAGAGGGCCAAGTCTCTGCTGCCTGACTCGAGACAAGTAAATTCAACCAGGGTTTTTTTTTCATCCAAGTGGAGTCCTTTGTGGATGGGTGTTTTAATGAGAAGTCTCAGTTTAGAAGCAGGATGCCATTCCCCAAACAAGCAGTTCCCATCCATGTGGTTTGGCCTGGCTGATTCCTGGTTTTCTTACCCTCAAACAGTACCAAGATTGAGTAGTAAGGAGCAAGTTAATTCCTGAGCCATTTTGGTCAACA
>NW_027428332.1:300000-381278 GCF_047830755.1 Zonotrichia albicollis | reverse complement strand
GAGCTTGGCAGAGACCCCACAGCATTGTCAAGAGGGAAACTTCCTGCCTTACATATTGGGGGGATCAAGGATTTTCCGAATGCCCCCTTCTTCATTTCCCCACCACTGGGATATGGCAAGGAGGTCTGGAAGGAATAAAACACAGTGCTCAGATCAAGCATCCTGCCTCGCCCACATTCATGCCTCAAGACATAGATATACCCTCAACTGGGACCGTGCAGGAATAAACAATTCAAACTGATGGAGCAGATTGGCAGAGGATGGGCAATGGAAAGAGAACTGTTGAGGGAGAAACCATGTCCCACATTTCCAAGCTTTCTCATTTCCCGGGAAATATGGCTACATCGCCAACTGCCATTCACATGTTTGACATCAAGATGTTATGGGTTGCCACTGCCTTTTGGATGGCATGGCAGTGGCTTTAGATCCCTGTTCTCTCCCTGCCCCTAAGGTGGCTCACAGCCACTGCTGATCTCCAGCCATGGCCCCACAAAGCCATTCTGCAGGATGCCAAAACCTGCTTTTCTCAAGGCCCTCATTTCTTCTGCTGCTGCCCTTCCCTCCTACAGTTCCCCAGCAGCCTCTGAGCCCAGATGCTGCTGAGCTCTCGGCATGCTCCCTGCTCTCCAGCTCCCACACATCCATCAGCTCAGGCTCACTGGCATTTAGCAAGTTGAGCAGAGCTCCCTGCCCTGCTGCTCTCTGCAAGCTCTCTGCCTGCCCAAGCTGCTCCAGGGCCCCCATGCCATGGCCAGGAATGGGGCTGGAGGCACTGGGGTAGATGCACACCCATCCTAGGTATCCCATCATTTCTGGCCAAGCTGAAGAGCCAAATCAGGACCTGTTCTAACTTGACTGAAAGGGTCGGTTCCTATCAGAGCAAAAATCTCAGAGCTTTGCCAACAACACACAAACTGAAAATTTACCACACTGGACTTTGCTTGGTCTCCTTACCTTACATCCATTTCCCTCTGAAGTGAGCCCTTTCCTTCTAATCTCTTCCTCACAGCCAGTGCCAGGTTTCCCAGTCTCCTGCTCTCTACTCCATATCTTGCTTGCCATGGGAGAAAGAGAGCTCTTGGGGAAGGGAAGCAAAGGCTTGGGGGGAAGGAGCATAGATGGACTTGCCAGGGAAAACTTCTTAGCAAGAGGATAGCCAGTCAGGCCTGCAAAGTGGAGGCACAAAATGTATCAGAGCCTGCAATGCAAACCTAAAGCTCTGTATTTCATGGGACAGATTCCTTGGAAACTTCTAAACTGCTGAACAGGGAAAAATGCTCTGAATGGTACCAACTTGAATCAGGCCAGTGCAAAACACTGAGCCGCTTCCCCAGAGCTGCCACAGGCACAGCCTGGCCTCTGGGCTGCCCTGGGACAGCAGGGAGCCCAGAGCCCTGTGCTCTCCAGCAAGGGCTCAGCTGCACATGCACCCTCCTGCTCCTCTCCCTGCCCCACAGCTCAGCAGCCCTAAAGCTCCCTTCAATCTTCACCTTTTCCTTCAGTTGTCTTTCCTTGTCTAGTAGAATCCATCTTCAAACCCGTGCTTCTGCCAGGCAGAAGTGTCAGGGTTTGAATCTGGAATGGCTCTCGGAGTTGGCAGCGACGGGAGCTCGGTACCCAGCCTCAGAACAAGGCCGGGTGACTCCAATCGCCAGCGCTCGGCACACAGAGGCAGAGCCAGACGCGTCTGCTGCCGCTGGGGCCGTGTCCAGCACAACCTGCACCAGCCCAGCCTGGGGCTGCCCCTTTGTGACACGCTGCCCATGCTTCTCTCGTTTCCATGGCTGCAAAACCCCACCCCAACTCCATCCCCTTCCATTCCCTTCCCTAGGCCAGCCAGCCCTAAGCCCAACCTGGCCAGGCCTGAGGCTTTCACACTGCCTAGGATGTAGACCCTCTCCAAAGTTACTTTGCAAGGCCTTTCATTCCGTAATTCCCACTCAATTGCGGGTTGCAGCTTGTTGGTGTGGGATTTTGTTTCATTCTCTTCACATCACACAAAGTGGTGAGACCCAAACAATGGCACTGGGCAGTGGAAGTAAAAGAAGCTTGGCACTCCCCAGTAGATGTCCCCAGAATTCAGATGGCCAAAAGCTGTAGGCTCTCTGAGCATGCAAACATTCCTCTTTTGCTGTGCTGAATTGTTCTAGGGGTTTATTCTCTACTTTCTTTTCAGCACAGACACCCAAACCAAAATAAACACAACCAATCTCAAAACAATTTTGATCTTGGCTAATACTGTCAATTCAAAATGTCCTTAATGGAAAGAGCTGATGGCCAGCCATTCTGAAATACTCCCCAACACAGCTTTTGGAACTAGGAGAGCTAATTCTTTACATGGCTTCTCAAAGGATTAAATCATGTGGCAGCCAAGCACCGTGAGAGGAAATCCTGTCTAAAAATGGGATTTCTTGCCCTCTGTAAAATGTCCCAGTCAGTAATAAAAGTTAGAAAGCCATGGATTAATGACAGAAGTCATTCCTAGTCCAGAATTATTCCAGAAAATAATTTAACTTCTTCAATGAGCAGTACTTCTCCCTAGCTGCATTCAGCATTCCAGTTGCATACCAGCAATGAAGGAATCATTCCAAAGGGGCCATACCCAGGATTTGAATAAACTAACCCTAAGCCAAGGAACCAGGAGATCTGATCCCTTCCTCAGCATCAGCAGAATTATTTCTCCAAGTCCCATCTCTCCTTTCATTACACGCCCAGAGATGCCAAAGGAACAACAACAGTGTCAATGAGGCTTTCAACAGCATTGCCTGTCCCAGATGCACCAGAAACTGCATTTTGTCTGGCACAATTCCACTTGTCAGGGATCAGGCAAGGCAGGGACAGGCACAAGGCACAAGGCATCTCCTGCCCCAGCCTCAGCCTGCAACACTGACACAGGCACAGACAGCCAGGGAAGAGATTTGTCACTGTGAACCTGCCAGAGGTGGCTTTGGGCCTGTGCTGTCAGAGGATGACAAACTCACACCCTGCCTTGGCTGCATCCGTTTGGAAGTCTCCTTCTCCTTCATTGGAAATGTCAAAAGGACTTTCTATCATAGGAGGTTTCCCTATTCCTCCCAGAGCAAAAGCAGGCAATGTCCATGAATCTCCTTCACATCTCATAGGGTTCAGATCAGAAACAGCCCCAAGGAAAGCTTTTCTATTACTAGAGCAGCCGGAAGGATTCGGAACATTCCTCAAATCCTGCTAAATGCCTTCATTTTCTCTACTAATTCTGACCTTATAAAGGCTGCAGGTAGATAAAAGGCATGTGCACGATGGAGAGGAAATGTTTTCTTTTCCTGCACAGCATTTCCAGGACCCCAAGTTACCACTCCAGCTCCTGCCAGTCAACACTTCACAATAGAGCAATTTTCACTGCTCCACAAGAGAACGCACCCAGGGACTGGCCTCTGGGAGAATCCACTAAGCCCATCAAGGAATTGAAACAAATTCAAAGAAATTTTTAAACAATGAGTTTCAGCTGAGTATTCCAAATGTAACCTCTGAGATCAGATAGCAATGGCTGTTTTAGGAAAGACATGCCCTGCACATACTTGGATGTTCACAGGATTTCTCTTGTCTTCTGCTGCTGGATCTTGGCCTGGAGGAAATGGAGGACAAAGAACATATGAGGAGGTAGAAAGAGAAGGGAGGGAATGGGTGTACCATGAAAGGAAGCAAACCTTCTCAGCATGGACACTTCTATGAAGTAGGGGATGCAACACATAAACCCAAAAGGATGCAAAGCTGATTAATTGTCCTTAAGCTTTCAGTTGCTGCAGTCACACAGAGCTGGTCAAGCTCTGGTTGAAACACATCAGTCATTCTTCAACTTGCACCAGAACTCCCCAATTCTGCTGCCTCTGCTTTTGAAGCCCAGTGGCTCCTGCAGCCTCTCTGAAGCAGCAAGAGCTGCTGGGCTCAGATACCAGTTTGGATGGAGGGCTACTTTTGTACTTCTCACAAAGTTTGACTTGGCCTGCTCGTGCCTCACCCTGGTGACAGCGTCCTGCTACACGTGGGCAGAGCACTGCTGTCTCCTGAGAATGATTTTACACCTCCTGGCTCTTTCCAGAACACAATGGCTTTTTCCAACTCAGCCGCTAGGGAGGAATATTCACATTGCACTTTCAAAGCCCTGCCAAGGATTTTCAATTGGAATGATACTTCTGTGCCTCCCTCTTTATGGTTATCACTTGGATAAGCTTCACAGCTTCATTTTATCACACATATCCAAGCCAATATCTTTCCATCAGGTACAGTCTCTTAACTCTTCTCTATCACCTTGCTCTCTTTGATCTTAAGCCAGATCTAAACATTAAACATCAATCAGATTATACATCTCCATCCCAAAACTTATCAGGGATCTCATTTCACAGGGGAGGCCAAGGCACAGAGAAATTCCACCTGATGATTACAGAAGCAGCACCTGAATTTGCAGACACCTCTCCAGGAGCCAACATTTGCCCATGCATATTCTCCTGGCTGGAAAATTTAACAGTCAAGGATCTCAGCATCCAAAGTTCTGCAGGATCCAGGCCCATGCAAAACAGTTCCCAAATGACCCCACAAAAATTACAGAGGTAATCAAGAGCCAAATCCAGCAGAGGACCCTTCTGGAGGTGCTTTGAAGCCCTGCCTTCTCTTCCCCAACACCACCTCTGCTCTTGGGGCGTTGCTGTTGGGTTTGACATTGGATGAGCAAAATGCTGAATACACAGAGGCTTGCCGGAATGGGAGACTGTGCAAAATGTCCATAGGAGATGGGAAAAGTGAGGTGAACATCACACTGGAGCAGCACACCCCTTGACTTACCTCATCTCCCAGGACTCCTGCAAATCCACCTGGGGAGAGCTTTGGACAGATCCCGCAGCACTGCCAACATTGAGACTTCCTGCCATGCATATTGGGGGGATCAAAGGCAGTCCCAATGATGCCTTCTTCATTTCCCCACCACTGGGATATGGCAAGGAAGCCTGGAAAAAGTAGAACACAGTGCTCAGATCAGGCATCCAGCCTTGCCCCAGTCCTCCCTCAGGACATTTACATTTTCCCTCAACTGGGACTTGCCAGGAATAAACAAGTCAAACTGATGGAGCAGATTGGCCCAGCACGAGGAATGCAAAGGGACGTGGTGAGGGACAGATCATGTCCCACATTTGACACCTCTTCCCTCCTGCCCTCTCCTCTCCAATGCACCTACATTCCCATTAACATCATGATGTTCTGGGGTGCCACTGCCTCCCCTGGCCTTTTGGATGGCATGGCTGTGGCTTTAGATCACTGTTCTCTCCCTGCCCCTAAGGTGGCTCACAGCCACTGCTGATCTCCACCCATGGCCCCACAAAGCCATTCTGCAGGATGCCAAAACCTGCTTTTCTCAAGGCCCTCATTTCTTCTGCTGCTGCCCTTCCCTCCTACAGTTCCCCAGCAGCCTCTGAGCCCAGATGCTGCTGAGCTCTCGGCATGCTCCCTGCTCTCCAGCTCCCACACATCCATCAGCTCAGGCTCACTGGCATTTAGCAAGTTGAGCAGAGCTCCCTGCCCTGCTGCTCTCTGCAAGCTCTCTGCCTGCCCAAGCTGCTCCAGGGCCCCCATGCCATGGCCAGGAATGGGGCTGGAGGCACTGGGGTAGATGCACACCCATCCTTAGTATCCCAGCATTTCTGGGATATCCCAGCTAAAGAGCCAAATCAGGACCTGTTCTAACTTGACTGTTAGAAGGGTCTGTTCCTGTCAGGGCAAAAAGTCTCAGAGCTCTGCCAACAGCACATAAACTGAAAATTTACCACACTGGACTTTACTGGCTCTCCTTACCTTACATTCTTTTTCCTCTGAAGTGATTGCCTTTTTCATTCTACTCTCCTCATCCAAGCCGCTGCCAGGTTTCCCACTCTCCTGCTCTCCGTAGCACATCTTGCTTGCCTTGGTAGCAGGAAAGCTCTTCTGGATGGGAGGCAACAGCTTGGAGGGAAGGAGCATGGATGGACTGGCCAGAGAAAACCTCTTGGCAAGAGGGTAGCCAGTCAGGCCTGCAAAGTGGAGACACAAAATGTATCAGAGCCTGCAATGCAAATCTAAAGCATTGGAAGCTCCGTATTTCATGGGACAGATTCCTTGGAAGCTTCTAAACAGCTGCACAGAGAAACATGGTCATTGCCAGCAGACCCTTTAATCAGGCCGAGAGAAAACCCTGAGCCACTTCCCCAGAGCTACCACAGGAACAGCCTGGCCTCTGGGCTGCCCTGGGACAGCAGGGAGGACACAGGAGCCTCACCTCTGTGTGAGGCTGAGCCATGCTCACAAGGCAAGAAGTGAGTTCAGTGAACTCCCACTTTTTCATCAACATCTCTAATGGGTGAGACAGTCAAGGGTTTTCTTCATTTTTGAGACAATTTCTTTGGTTTTATTTTTCCCAGAACTAGCCTGTGTTTAATTCCTCTGAACTGTATTCAGTTAGCAAGTTTGAAAGGAAAGATGGAAGGCTGCAATGGTAAGAGGGGAAAAAAAGATTCTTTCTTGAGGTTGGCCTTGTCTGAATCCACAAGAGAAACCCACACAGCTGTGACTGCTAGCTCTGAAAACCACAAAGATCTCTCTGCAAGCAGGCAGGCCTTATTGATGTTTCTGTAACACCCTAATACCATCCTCAATGTTGGACCCAATCAGCAAGCAGAGGAAGAACACAACATTTATCTATAGTGAGACCAGACATTGATGGGAGAGAAAGCAACAGGATTTGAATCTCATGACCATGTCCAATTTGGGGTCAGCTGTGGCCACAGTCCCTGTCCTGGCAGACAGAAGGAGTCATTTGGCCTCTGTCAAAAAGGAGAAAACAGCATAAACTAATGAGACAATGTTGTGATGCCATGGGTGTCCTTGCAGGATCATCTGTAGCTGTCAGGCACCTACTCTGACACAGAGCCACCACTGACACCATGGACAAGTTTTCCCTGAAATCAGGGGGACTTTCTTTCCATTTACTCCAGCCTTTTAGTTCCCTTCTATCCACACCTTTTCCTTCAGTGGTCTTTCCTTTTCTGGTGAAATCCATCTTCAAACCCGTGCTTCTGCCAGGCAGAAGTGTCAGGGTTTGAATCTGGAATGGCTCTCGGAGTTGGCAGCGACGGGAGCTCGGTACCCAGCCTCAGAACAAGGCCGGGTGACTCCAATCGCCAGCGCTCGGCACACAGAGGCAGAGCCAGACGCGTCTGCTGCCGCTGGGGCCGTGTCCAGCACAACCTGCACCAGCCCAGCCTGGGGCTGCCCCTTTGTGACACGCTGCCCATGCTTCTCTCGTTTCCATGGCTGCAAAACCCCACCCCAACTCCATCCCCTTCCATTCCATTCCCTTCCCTAGGGCAGCCAGCCCTAAGCCCAACCTGGCCAGGCCTGAGGCTTTCACACTGCCTAGGATGTAGACCCTCTCCAAAGCTTCTTTTCAAGGTCTTTTATTTTGTAATTCCCACTCAGTTCTGGGTTGCAGCTTGTTGGTGTTGGATTTTGTTTCATTGTCTTCACATCACACAAAGTGGTGAGACACAAACAATGGCACTGGGCAGTGGAAGTAGAAGCAGCTTTGCACTCCCCGGTGGATGGCCCCAAAACTCAGTAGGCCAAGAGCTGTATGTTCCTTTTTGCTCCACTTCATTGTTCCAGGGCTTTATCCTCTTCTTTCTTTATTGCAGAGACACCCATAAACATGATCTGCCTCAAAACATTTCTGATCCTGGCAGTTCCTGACAATTCCAAATTTTCTTAATGGAAATAGCACGGGGCAGGTCATTCTAAATCTCTCCTCAACAGAGCAGATCAAACTAACCATCCTTGATTTGGATGAACTAAGCCTGAGCCATGGGACCTGTGGGTCTGGTCCCTATTTCTGCATCTGCAAAATTAATTCTTCAAGTCTCATCTCTCCTATCTATTCAAAGTCTGCATTAGATGCCCCCAGTGTCAGTGGGCTGATATAATCAGCTTTTGTACACATTCTGCCCCCTGAGCCCAGCAGCATTGCTGGGACCCTGCAGCACCCCTGCAGGCCAACGTGCTCCAGGCACAGCTGCAGGAGGGAGATTGCAACAAGTCCTGGCTGAAGGAGTCTCCAGGCTGCTGCAGCCCTTCCCCTGCGGCGGGATCATCCCTCGCTGCCATGGGGGGAGCCATGGGGCTGACGGGCTCTGTCCAGATGAGCGTCTCCTCCACGTGCTGCTGCTGCTGCTGCTGATCCAGCTGCTGCTGCCTTCCCCCACAGCTGGATCAGGAGCCTGCCTGGGAAAATAACACTGCCAGTGCCTGTGCCAGCCACTGATCCCTGCCAGGAGCCTTGCACACTGGGCATCCTGCCCACCAAACTGCTCCACTCAGGTGATGTCAGAATGTTACAGACATCTTTGTGTGAAAATCCTTTTCTTTAGGATTTTTCCTTCTGAGAAGCTAAGAGGCCTCAGAGACAAAATGTAAACAATGATTATCTGCCGCTGTGGAATGCAACAGGTGGGTTCGTGATTGGTCTCATGTGGATGCTTTGATTTAGTGACCACTCACAGCAGAACTGGCTCTCTCTCTGTCCGAGCCACAGATCTTTGTTATTCATTCTTTCCTTTTCTATTCTTAGCTTAGCTACCTTCTGAGAGAAAACCTTTCCTTCTATTTCTTCTTAGTATAGTTATAAAGTAATATATATATATATAATAAAATAATAAATCAAGCCTTCTGAACATGGAGTCAACATTCTTGTCTCTTCCCTCATCCAAGAACCCCTGTGAAAACTGTCACATCAGAACACATCAAAATACATTCAAACAATGTGTTTTCCACATTCTGGCAAAGTCATGGCCACATGTTGGAGGCAGACTGCTGTTGGCAGAATGGGGGAAGCCCCAGCAGCTGCTCTCCCCATGGCTGGATGGCCACAGCAGCAGAGCAAGTCTCCCACCGTGCCCACTGCTGTGGGACCCAGTGCTTTGGGCTTGTTCCCACTGAACTCAGACTGCTGCTACAGCAGCAGCATCACTTCACACATTTGATAACAAAGAGTTGGAATGGCACACAGGACTTGCCCCAAGAGCTACAAATTTTTTTTAAAAAGAGCAGGGGACGGGGGAGTTGGAATACTCAGTTCGTTTTTAATACAAGCATACCTGGATTTAAGCAGGGACACTGGGCTAATCATACTGGGGACTGCCTTGTAAGCCTTGTCTCTACCAATTCCCAGCAGTCCACAAGCAATTTTCACTACAAAGGGGTAGATAAGATTTTACAACACCTCCATGAGCAAGTCTGAGCCAGAAGTCAAAGCACAAGACAAATACTCCCAAATCTGCCCCCACTGGGGAAAGGAAAGAGAAAAGTAGATTAAACAAGTACCCTTACAGCTGAAGTGCCTGCATTTATCCCATGGTCCAACAAAAGCCCCTCAATTCAAACACACAGCTTAAGATCAAGGAATAGAAGTGTTTTGAGGCCATTTAACACCTGATTCCTATTACTTTCAAGGAGAAGTGAATGTTAAATCCCTTAAAAACACACATGCAGGTCTATTTGGGACTGCATCCTTCAAAAGCACAAATGGAGGTTTAGAATTGCAGACTGTTTCCATTGGAAAAGACCATTTAGGTCATCGAGTCCTTCCAATAACCTGAGACCCTTGACACTGCCAAGGCCACCACTGAAGCATCACCCAGGACAGGATTGGCCTTCTTGGCCACCTGGGCACACCTGGCTCACGTTCAGCCACTGCCAACCAGCACCCCCAGGTCCTCCTCTGCTGGGCGCCTTTCCAGCCACTCTGCCCCCAGCCCGTGGCCTTCCATGGGGCTGCTGTGGCCCAAGGGCAGGATGGGGCACTGCACCTTGTTGAACCTCATGCAAGTGGCCTCAGCCCATGATCCAGCCTGTCCAGACCTCTCTGCAGAGACTTCCTGCCCTCCGGCAGATCAACACTCCCACCCAGCTTGGCATTGTCTGTAAGCTGCCTGAGGTGCCCTTGATTCTCCCCTCCACATCATTGACAAAGATGTGAATCACACCTAGCCCCAGTGCTGAAACCTGGGGAACACCCCTTGTGACCAGGTGCCAGCTGGATTTAATTCCACTGAATTCCACCACTCCCTGGGCCCAGCCATCCTGACAGTTTTTACCCAGGGAAGAGTGCATTCAGTTCTCAGTCTTTTTCTCAACCTCTGTTCCATGTTTCCCCCCATGTCCAGGAGAAGACAGAGCTTCTCCTTAGACCTCCATTCATTGCTGATGTATTTACAGAAACATTTTTACTCTCTTTGCAATTTTCTTGGAAGAAATTCTCAACAGTGAGGCAGGTGAGGCACTGGGAACAAGTTGTCCAGAGGAGCTGTGGATGCCTAAGGAAGGGTGTTAGGTGAACATGACTCAGCCTCACACAGAGGTGAGGTTGGATCTGAGCTACTCTCTGTTCGGTGAAAGGGTCTTGTGGCAGCGCAGAGAGGCTGTGCAGGGAACAGCTGTGCCCTGCATGTGCCCCCCGCAAGGAGCTGTGCTGCTGCCAGTGCCCCTGGAGCTGTAGGGCTGCTGAGCTGTGGGGCAGGGAGAGGAGCAGCAGGGTGCATGTGCAGCTGAGCCATTGCTGGAGAGCACAGGGCTCTGGGCTCCCTGCTGTCCCAGGGCAGCCCAGAGGCCAGGCTGTGCCTGCGGCAGCTCTGGGGAAGTGGCTCAGGGTTTTCCCCTGGCCTGCCTCAAGTGTCTGCCAGCAGGAGTATGTTTCTCTGTGCGGCTGTTTCCAAGGAATATGTCCCATGAAATATGGAGCTTCAGATGCTTTAGGCTTGCATTCAAGCCTCTGTCACATTTTGTGTCTCCCCTTTGCAGATCTGACTGCCTGCAGTCTTACCAAGAAGTTTTCTCTGGACACTTGCAATGTTCTCCTTCCCTCCCATCCAGAACAGCTCTCTATCCCCTAAGCTCAGGAAGAAGCTGCTGGCTGTCCATAGAGTGTTTGAAGACTTGAATTTTTGTTTCGGTTTCATAGTTAGAGATGTATATATGGTCTGATAGTTTTGAATAAATGTGTTATGATTATATCCTTAAATTTTGATGACATTTTTTATGGTATATATTTTATTTTGATGATTTGAAAACCTAAAAAATATATCAATTTACATAAACCAAAGAGAATGTGAGATCAGGGCCTGCTAGCCTAGAGGTTATGGAGTGCAGCTCATTCAATGTGCCGGTGCCTCACCATGTCCTTTCCTTACCGGGCTTCTCCCTTTCCTCTTTTGCCATGTTTTCTTTGTGACATTTGTGCTGCTATTTTAACTTGTCATTGTAACAGGGCCACTTATTGACATGTTTGGGGCACAATGGATGCAAAGTCCTGTACAGACAAAAGTTTTCTACCTAGATGTGTTCTGTGCTCACCAAAGGCCTGAGCAAAGAAACAAAGACAAGTGTGCCCAAATGGCCAAGCTTTGCTCCTTTGCAATCTCACACAGATCTGGCTCTCAGGTGTCTTCAGTCACAATTCCATAGGTAAGAGGAGGTTGTGTATTTAACTGGGAAATAGTGAACTGCTTTGGAAAAGCCATCTGTATATATATGTACCCAGGACAGCAGTCCAGCTGTGTTGTTTACAAGTTGTTTGTAGAAGGATGAGTGGACTCTGAGGCCAATAACAAGTGACAAGGGTGCCTCAAATCTATTTACACTCCAGCCTGGGTACCATTCATCCCAGAGCCATGGCACAATGCTTTAGTGTATCCTACACACACTCTGCCTGCAAGAAAAGCTTGGCTTGGCTTATTAGAGTGAAAGAAATAGAATAGAATGGACAGTGAAACTCATCCCTTTGGAATGACTCTCCTGCTTTCCAGTGTCAACTCTGCCCCTCATGCTCCCAAGGCTTGTTACAAACAACTATCTAAAATTGCTTAAAAATTCCCCGGCAAGGTTCAGTAAAAACCAGATTGAATATTAAGCAGTAGCTGAACATGGCTGAGCCTTACACAGAGGTGAGGTTGGATCTGAGCTACCCTCTAAAAAAATCATTGGCAACATTCACACTATTGCTTACAGGTCGTTTAAGGTACAACAAGGAAAAAAATACCAATAGCAACAAACAAATTTCTGTCAATCAAACAAGAAACATTCTGAGAAGTGTTTGTGTGCATGTGTGTGTGTGTGTGTGTTTAGGTGCTCTTCACAAAAGTACAGAAAGGACAAGGCTAAAAAGGAATATAGCCTAAAAGCTTAACAGCACTCCAGCTTAACTGTGGTGGTTAGACTGGAGCCTCCAGGAGTGGGGCTGTTGGCCCAGGATCCATTGCTGAGCAGTGATCCTGCCAGTGCAGCAAACTTGAGAGCTCGCTGCCCCTGAGAGGCCCCACTCAGAGGGAGGTTGCTGCTGGCAGCCACTGTGCTCCAGGAGAGCTCCAAGGGCCTCCATTGGAGCGCTCTTTATGGGCCACAAGAGAGTGGGCCTCAGCCATAAAATGCTTCCTCGTGGCCGCACTGGGGGCCAGCAGCCTGTCTAGCAAAGTGGGAGGAGAAGGATGCCGTGCCATTCAGGCAAGAAAAGTGGTTTGCAAGGCTGTTCCCTGACACCCCAGGAGCTCGTTAGGCGGCACAGGTTCCTGGGAGCGCTCCGTGTCCCTGATAAGCTCAGCAGGAGCTGAGCCCAGGGGCTGTTCAGCAAGGCCCAGGCCTGACAAGCGTTTCCCAGATCACCCTGGGGCCGCACGAGGCCGGGCCCATTCACCACCACAATCTGAAGCACCAAGTTTTGATGGAGGGTAAAAAGCCAAGGCCCAGTGGAAGTGGGCCCTGTCCTCAGGCCTGTGGGAGAATCACAATGCAGATCCTTGTGCTGCTTATTCCATCTCTCCCCTCTTTACTAAGTTCTTGGTGGCAAGGTCACTTAGGTTAGACACACAGCTAATAAACAGTGCTCCTGCAGCTTTCTGCTCAAAAAATTAAACTGAGATTACACATCCCAGATCATGTTCTGTTCCGGTTTAACTGACTGATTTGAGGAATTTCTGGAGCAGCAAATTTGCTTCCTCAAATGTTTACTGTGTGTGACATGGAGCACTGAAGAAAGATTTAATGTCAAAGCCACTGCCCAGGCAGTGCTCTTTTGACAAGTTCTGCCCTGAGCTTTCCTTAGGAAGATCTGAAATGTTCAATGTCACCAGCACAAGCTCCTGCAATGGCTGCTGGCCAGCAGAGCAGGGCTGTCAGCTGTGAAACAAGTGTTGCCACAAGCAGCAACAAGCAACAAGCTCTCCCACGGCAGCAAATCATGAGCTGGGAAGGATCTGATCTAAAGGCCAAAGCTCCTTAGCTCCTTCCAAGAGGGCTGGAACACTTCCTCATTCCAATGAGCTGCGGTGCTGGACACCACAGCTCTGTGTGAGCACTGGACACAAGTTGCTCCCACTGAGTGCTGGGATGGTTCCTGCAGGAGCTCTGGGCTCCTGTGAGTGCCAGACACAATGAGGAGAGAAGGAGCCCAGGGCACTGACACACCTTTGCCTTGGGCATAGCCCGGCCTGGAACAAACACCCTGAAAGGTTTCCCCTTTGGCCCATGTCTTGAAAGGTCAGGTCAGCTGTTTGATGACTCAGGTTGGTTTGGTGTCAAGGAATTTCCCTCAGAAATACTGGGTTTGTCTCCCTCTGTGCCTTCCCCTCAGCAGCTTTGGGGATGCTCCTGTGTGAAGCCATCTGTCTCACACAGTTGGAGACAACTTAAATCCAACACTCTGTAATAAGTCGTCTCCTCTAATGTGTTCCAACAATCCACTTCCAGCAATAGGAAATTAATACTAATAGATGAAAGCGGAAGGAAACCAACAGCTTATTAACAAACAGAATGCCTACAAAGCAAGAACAAAGGCAGTGACTTCTAGATATCAAACTGCCAGACCTCACCGTCTTCCACTGGAACAAAGACCCAAAATGCCAGAGGAAAATCCCCCCAGGACTCGCGTTCCAAGATGGCGCCGGGTTCTCCCTCAGGAAGAACAGGAGCCATCACGGAGTAGTTCCGGCAGCAATGAATGTTCAGGGGCTTGTCCAGCACTGACTTTCTCCCAATGGCAGAGCTCTGGGGAGCAGCCACGGCAGGTGAAGCAGCTGGACTGGAGCCCCTCGGTTCTTTTCTCCCCGCTGTGGCTCAGCTCACACACTCTCGGGCTGGGAGCGGAGCCGCTTCGCTTCTGCCGGCACCGTGTCCCTGGGCTTGGACAAACAGATTTCAGCCAGGAGAGCCCTGCACACTGTTCCTCGTATCTCTCATAACAGCCTCAAACAACTACAAACACTCTGCCTACAGCAGCTTTCACAAAGAGCTGCAGAAATCCAGGATAGCCTAAAGTGAGCGGCAAAAGGCTTTTGCCTTGCTCTTGCCACCAGAATTCTTGATGATCTGATGCAATTTGATTCACATATAACATGGTTTCTGAGTTTTTCCATTGAAATATTTCATGATGAGTGACAAGCCTTGGGAGCAAGAGGTACAGGACCGATGTGCGAAACCATGAGCATATCCTCCAAAGTGACCAGTTTAATTGTCCATTTTATTACTCTTGTATTTATTGCACAACTCATAGGCAAATCCAAGCTTTGCTTGGAGGCAAAACAGGCATGGGATACACTAGAGTCCCTTGTAGGGTCACCAGGGCTGGCAGTGACAAAGCAGGCTGTCTGCTTCATTGTGAACCACTACAGAGCTACATCCCAACGTGTTTTTAGGAAGCACTGAATTATTAAGCCCCCTGTTTCTGCATGAGATACAAAAAAGGAGATCCCAAATGATTTTCATGCAAGCATGCAGTAAAGAACTGATCTTGCTCTCCTAATTGAAGCTTTGGCTTGGGCAATTGCACTCTTCCCATTCATCTTTTGACACAGACACTCCAGGTTTGCCCCCACACCCCTGCAAGGCTGGCAGTCACTGTTTCCCATTTACTGTTCTTCCCTAGAGCCAGTACAGTGGCTTCTTTGAAACTAAAAGCCCTGAGATCTGGTTGTCTTGAAGGAGCATGAAATGCTATTCAAGTGTTCACATTGGTAATACCCAGGTCTGCACTCCCCAGAGCTCTGAAGCAGCAGCAGGAGGACCATGCATCATTGCTGTTTGTGGATGTTCATGTTTCTGGTGGGCAAGAGCAATGGCTTTGAGGAGGGACAAGAATGCCCCTCTTCCAACAGTGGCTGAGAAAGGAGATGTGAAGTTTCACTGCCTTTTCTAGGATATTTTTGAAAGATCTAAGAGAATATTGCAGCATAGAGCTGGTCCCTAATTTTGTCTCCAGAGAAATCCCCAAAAGAGACATTCAATCTCCTGCTGATGGCAGCCCCATAAGCTCATGGACCAGTTTTCCCTGAAACATGCCACCCTGTCTGGACTTTACTAGGCCAGGACTAAACCCATAGCTAAGCAAACACGTGCAGCAACATGACACAGAGTTTTTCCATCAGAAAACCCAATTAACACATTCACATGCAGTTTATTCTGTAACATCAGAAGCTGGCAGCCATGAGGATTTTGCTGGCAAAAGGTTGCAGTATGCACTGGGACCAGAAGTGGTTTTCTTTAAGGCAAAGCAAATTGAAATGTGAAGTTTAAAAGCTTCAAACGACTGTGAAAGAAAACTGCAAAATAATTTCTGGATAAGTGTTCTGGTTTAAAAGCAAAACCAGTGAGAGACTCTAAGTCAGAAATACAATTTATTAGGAAAAGGGGAAAAAAAAAAAAAACCACAAAAATACCCCATCCAAAATACATGCAATAATGTAAAAGAAAAACCACTGACAGAGTCAGAATACAAGCTCTGACACCCTCTTGGTCAGGGTACTGGTAGCAGTCCAGTTGGATTAGTGGCTGCACTCCTCCTGGAGTGGCACATGTGATCCTGTAGAAGGGTATAGTCTTCCTCTGAAGTTCCAGTGGAAAAGGCGGCCATTCCTCTGGGAATCCAGTGGAAAGGCTGCTTGTTCTGTCCCAAACTCCAGATTATTTGCAGGTGGGGATGCTTGGTTCCTCCCCTCTGGGCACAGCATCTCACAATGGGCTCTTATCATTCCATGAGTCATGGGGTGGGTCCATGAGACAGAAAGGGCTCCCAGAGGGAATTATCTCTGAGTCATGGGGAAAGGCATTGATGGGCCCATTAACAGGAGATAAGGAAAAGAACAATGCCCCTCCTGGTTTCAACAGCTCTTGAAGATGGAAATAGAATACATCCTTATATTGTAACCAAGGATAATAGGGAGCATTGTCAATGATCATGCAGCCAACCAAGAGCTGGAGCTGAATCCAGAATTGCTTGTTCCAGCTACACAGGAATTCATTACCCTGGCAAGCACAGCTCCATGGGAACAAAGATCTCTCATCTCTGGGCTGAATTGTAGCATTGTGTGTCCTGGATGAGTTTTCTTGTAAAGTTGTTAATTTTTTTATAAGTAGGTGTCATGGTTTGAGCCTGGCACAGAGCCAGTGCCCCTATGAAAATTCCCTCACCCTGGTGTCTGCTGTGAGATGTGACCAGGAATAAACAAAACAGGCTCCAGCTTAAACATAAAGAACACTTTATTACCTAAACTACAGGAAAATAGGGAAAAACTATAAGGAAAAGAAAAAAAAATTGAAAACCTTACAAAAAAACCACTTTCCTCCTCCCCACTACCTGAATTTCCCAATCCGATACATTCTCCCAAATCACCAACTGCCCAGCCTGGCACCACACTTTAGTATACTCAAACTTCAGTTCATGAAGAGGAGAGGAGTCCTTCTTGTTCCATAGGCTTCCCCTGGAAACACACTGAAACCTCGTGTGCTTCCCTGTCACTTCGGCACCGCCCGGAAAAAAGTCCTTTTGCCGCTTGTGACATCTTCCTTCCATGCCCAGTGCTCTCACCACCGTGCATGGATCAGAGCTGCTTTTAGGGTTGTCTTTTAAGGATGCCTTGTCTCACTCCAAAAAGGCACAGTCTCTGCTTTGGGACATCTGTCCCCCCCATATTTTTCCAACCCCCTGGGGCCGCGGGGTCCTCACGATGAACCCTCCTGGTTCTGAGGCACTGCCTCCCCCTAAGTGCAGTCTCTGTGTCACAGGAACAAACTGAGTCCATGGCCACAAGAAAAGTCCAGCCACAAGGCCACTCCAAGCATCTCTCTCTTCACTCAGCCAGTCTTCTCTACGTCCTTCAGGCCAGGTCCTTGTCTCATCTCATCTCCTATCTCCCTTCTTATTCAGCTTCGAGGAGGATTAGCATTTTTGCAAGGCCCCAATCATGAAAGAAAGGGGTTAAAACTTTCAGTCTCTGTCTGTCCTGGAGCTGCGGCACTCCCACACACGCTGCCGCTCCGGCCGGGCACTCTTCCCCCCCCCTCCTTCTCCTCCTGGGCCGGCTGCTATCACATTCGGTGTCGCCCGCTCTCCTCTCTCCTTCCTGGGGGGGGGATGGCTGCCCGAGGGCTGACTCCCTGGGCTCTTCCACCCTTCCATCCTCGAGGGCCTTCTCACCCCCCATCTCTGTCCAGGCCCCAGGCCTACCGCATGGCAGCCCCTCCCCCGCCCAGCAGCAGCGGCTGGACAGGGGAGGGTGATCTGACCTCTTCGCCTCGACGTCCCAAGAGGACCTCCCAGGGCCAGAGCCCTGCTTTTTAACCCCTGTGTATTCTCGGAGGTGTGTCCAAACCCCACTGGCTACACCAGGTGCCAGTCTCAAACTCAGAACATTCATTGGTTTGACCACAGCTTCCCAGAATTCCCACTTCTTCCTGGTCAAACCACCACAGTAGGGTTTTGGTTTGACCCTCGGTTCCCCCCATGTTCTCCCTCCTAATGGTTTGTTCCTCCTGCCAGTTACCTGTCTATCAATGTAACCAACCCCCTTTCATTTCAAGAAATTTCTATGTCAGTCTTCCCTTACTTAACATATGATTTGTCCCCTGAGCCTTGTCCCTCCCCTACGCCATTCCTATTGGTTCAGGTGTGTCCCTCGCTCCTCCCCTGAGCTTCGTTCATTGGTCCCTCGTGGCTCCTCGTGTCACGCCTGTAATAAGTAACAATATATTTGTTCATTAATAGCTAGATGATAATTTAAATTGAAAACAATAGCTAAATAGCTTTTGTAGAATATCTATAGGGCTGTATGGGAAACGTTTAAGTAGTGCTTGGGCCACAAATCCCCCCTTGGTAACCAGATACAGCTACATCTAGTAATAATTACTAACCTTGTAACCTTTTGTTTGCTCTGCAAAAATTCCAACCTATAGATGTAGGAGACTTTCTGAAACACATATGGTAACAATTATTAACCTTGCAAGAACGTTGAGCTTAAAAGATTAGACTTATAGGTATGCCTTATAAGGAAAGTGGCCAAAGAGGAAGACTTGGGGCCTTCATCCCACGACCACTAGAAGGCAGAAAAAAGACCCCTAGCAACAGGAGGAGCACGCGCAGAAAACAGACCACGTCACCCAGGAATTCGGAGAAAAAGGACAATAAAAAGCGAACTTAAAAGGGGGAGACGCGTGCCTAAGAGAGCGAAGTCTCCTGGCCGCCCAGCACTGAATCTTGCTTATTCTTGCTTGCATAATAATAAAGATTATTGCACAATTCTTAAATTCGGTCGGTTCGTTTATCACAATTTGGTGCCGTGACTCAAATCCTGAGACAGGGTTGGTTTGAGAATTCGGGGGGGGGGTGCCCCCACCCCTTTGGTGGCCCTCATCTTCTCAACCGACCCCCCCTCTGGACTGACGAACCTAAATTCGAGAATAAGCAAGGAAACACCAGTGACCCTGTAAGCTTTGTGCACGAAGATCCGAGCGAAGACGCAGGACGCGTGAGAATACGGGTGAACCGCTTGGTTGGGTTGGAATCCCAGGGCAAAGTGAATGAGACGTCCAACTGAGGACGAAGCAAGAGGGACCCTCCAGTAGTGCGGTTCTCGTAACCCGCGAGGGAGCGAGCCACGACCGAGGGGGGTGTGTGTGTGTGTGCGTGGAGGTGCCTTGGAAGATGGGGCAGAAGGAGAGCAAGCCTTCTGACCCCCTGGGGGAGGGCCCCCGGTTACCCCCAATACCTAAGGATAGTCCGTTAGGATTAATGATTAACTATTGGGATGATTTTCCCTCCAGAAAAGGGAAGGATAAAGCAAAAATGATAAATTATTGCATGGTAGTATGGGGGGTAAGAAACTGGATTCAGGAAATACATACTGGCCCGTTTTCGGATCCTCTGAGGACTGGGTCTGTCAAGCCTTGAATATCTATGTGAATTCCAAAGAGCCAGAAAACCTGGAGGAGAGTGCTTATGCTAAATTGTGGTTGGTAGGAAGTAATGAGCAAATAACTAGATTGCTCCCCCTTAAGGGAAGCCAAGGGGAAGAAGATAGAAAGAAAAAGTCCCGAGTGGAGGAAGAGATTTCTATTTATCCTCCCCCATATGTACCACCACCAGCCCCAGCCCCTCCTGTATCCCTTCCAAACATTCCTCCAGCATCAGCCCCTGACAAACAGCAGGTCACAGACTCCTCGGATTACAGGAGACATACTCGGAGCCAAATGAAAACAGTAATTGAGGAAGGAGAGAACAGTGGATTGTTCCCTCTTAGGGAAATAGCATTAGGAGGACCTCAGGCTGGGATGGGGTTTGTCACTGTCCCCTTAAACTCAGGAGATGTCCGTGAGTTTAAGAAAGAGATGGGAAAATTATTAGAAGACCCTACAGGAGTAGCAGAAAGGGTGGATCAGTTCCTGGGACCAAATAAATATACCTGGGTAGAGATACAGTCCATTCTAGGCATACTATTTACAACAGAGGAGAGAGGGATGATTAGAAGGGCAGGAATGAGAATTTGGGATGCCCAGCATGTTCAGGGTCCTGTGGCTGATGTCAAATGGCCCTTGCAAAATCCCAATTGGAATAATCAGGACCCCAACCATCGTGGTCATATGCAGGACTTAAGAACTATTATAATCCAGGGCATACGAGAGGCTGTGCCCCGGGGACAAAATATAAGCAAGGCATTCAGAGAGTGCCAAGGAAAGGATGAGACCCCCACTGAATGGTTGGAAAGATTAAGGAAGAGTTTTCAGTTATACTCAGGGGTGGATCCAGAGACGCCTATGGGGCAAGCACTCCTGAAAACACAGTTTGTAGCTAAATCGTGGGAAGACGTTCGAAAGAAATTAGAAAAGTTAGATGATTGGCAGGACAGAGGACTTGATGAATTGCTTAGGGAGGCTCGAAAAGTATATGTTAGACGGGAGGAAGAAGCACATAAAAGGCAAGTTCGGATGATGGTGGCAGCAGTAAGGGAGGGGCAGCGAAACAACCCTCCGCCACGGGAAAGAAATGACATGAGGAGGGGTTCCCGGGATTTAGGAGGGCCCCCAGTGGGGGGGGAGAGAAGGAACGGGGTGCTACTACTGTGGTGGGAAAGGACACATGAAGAGGGAATGTCGAAAGAGGCTTAGGGATGAGAAAATGTTCAAAGAGGATTAGGGGGGGGTCAAGGGCTCTATTTATTGGGGACTCAAATGTCATCAGAGCCCTTGGTAAAACTTAAAGTGGGTCCCCAGCAAACCCCCATAACCTTCCTTGTAGACACGGGGGCCGAGAGATCAACAGTTCAGTCTTTGCCCCCGGGATGTAAGATTTAGCCTTTAACAGTACAGGTTATTGGGGCAAAAGGGGAACCCTTCAAGGTTCCTGCAATTAAAGATGTCTTAATAGAATCAGAGAAAAAAATAGGGATAGGATCCTTGCTACTAGTTCCTGAAGCCGATTACAATTTATTAGGTAGGGATTTAATGGTGGAATTAGGAATAAATAGAAATATTGAAGAAAAACAGTTGAAAGTCTGACTGTGCCCCCTACGGGCCACTGACGAGGAGAAGATAAACCCGGAGGTTTGGTATACCCCTGACACAGCAGGGAGACTGAATATAGAGCCTTTCACAGTTATTATCCAAAACCCGGAAATCCCAGTGAGGATAAAACAATATCCCATGTCAGACGATGGGCAAAGGGGACTAAAACCAGAAATAGAACGGTTAATACAACAAGGGCTCTTGGAACCTTGTATGTCTCCCTTCAACACCCCATCTTACCTGTAAAAGAACCAGATGGGAAATACCGACTAATACATGATTTAAGGGAAATAAATAAGAGAACTATTGCCCGGTTCCCTGTAGTAGCTAATCCCCATACATTGCTCAGTCAATTGAAACCTGATGACCAATGGTATAGTGTTATAGATTTAAAAGACGCCTTTTGGGCATGCCCCTTGAAGCAAGAATGTAGGGACTATTTTGCATTTGAATGGGAAGATCCCGATACCCACCAAAAGCAACAACTAAGGTGGACCGTGCTCCCACAGGGATATACCGAGTCCCCGAATTTATTTAGGCATGCATTAGAACAGATAATGAAAACCTATACCCCAAACCCAGGAATAACCCTTGTTCAATATGTAGATGATCTGTTAATAGCTGGAAAGAGTGAGGAAGCAGTTAGGGAAGAAAGCATTAAGCTTTTAAACTTTTTGAGCATTCAGGGGCTGAAGGTGTCCAAAAATAAACTGCAATTCGTAGAAGAAGAAGTGAAGTACCTGGGACACCGACTCAGTAAAGGAACTAAAACAGTAGATCCAGAGAGGGTTAAGGGAATCCTCTCCCTTCCCCCCCCAAGAAATAAGAGACAAATTAGACAGCTATTGGGTCTCATAGGATACTGCAGACAATGGATTGAAAACTTTAGTGGCAAAATAAAATTCTTGTATGAAAAACTAACTACTGAAGGTTTGATTAAATGGACTGAAAAGGATGATGAATCATTAGAACAACTAAAAGAGGAATTGACTAATGCCCCGGTGCTAAGCCTCCCCGATGTTAGGAGACCTTTTTATTTGTTCGTTAATACTGAGGCAGGAGTAGCATTTGGGGTACTGGCTCAGGACTGGGCCAGCAGTCGAAAACCAGTGGCATACATTTCTAAATTACTGGATCCAGTAAGTAGGGGATGGCCAACATGCTTGCAGATTATAGTAGCCACAGCCCTTTTAGTGGAGGAAGCTCTCAAAATTACCTATGGAGGAGAACTGAAAGTTTTTACTCCCCATAATATACGGGCAGTATTGCAACAAAAGGCAGAAAATGGATAACAGACTCCAGACTTTTGAAATACGAGGGCATTTTACTGTCATCCCCTCGGTTGATACTTGAAACCACCTCTCTGCAAAACCCTGCTGAATTCCTGTTTGGGGATCCACAGGAGAATTTAACTCATGATTGCTTACATAGCATAGAGAAACAAACAAAAATTAGACCGGATCTCGAAGAGGAAGAACTGGAAGAAGGAGAAAAGTTATTTGTGGATGGTTCCTCTAGGGTTGTTGAGGGAAAGCGAATCTCGGGATATGCCATTGTGGGAGGTGAAAATTTAGAAATAATAGAATCCGGCCCTCTGAGTCTTAGTTGGTCAGCCCAGGCCTGTGAGCTTTATGCGGTATTGCGGGCTCTGAAATTCTTGGAAGCTAAGGATGGGACCATCTATACGGATTCAAAGTATGCCTTTGGAGTGATACATACTTTTGGAAAAATTTGGGAAGAAAGAGGGTTAATAAATTCCCAAAGAAAAGAATTAATACATCGGGAACTAATCACTCAGATATTACAAGCGTTAAGAGGCCCAAAGAGAATAGCAATAGTACATGTTAAAGGACATTAAAAGGGTCCCTCCCATCTGATCAGAGGAAACAATATAGCAGATAGAGAAGCAAAGAAAGCTGCCCTCAGAAAATTCCAGGAGCAGGGAACAAGGAGAATGCGAGATGGCGAAAGAGTTTGTGTCCTGAACTTCACAGCCCAGGAAAAGGAAAAATTAGACAGAATGGGAATAACAGAGAATGAGGGTATTCGAAAATTACCAGATGATAGGGAAGTGCTGCCAAAATCTGTAGCTCAGAGGATAGTGCAGCAGTTACATGAAAAGACTCACTGGGGAACCTAAGCCTTAGTAGATCAGTTTACTATTAAGTATATGTGTATAGGAATTTATGATATAGCAAAACAAGTAGTTAGGGGATGTATAACATGCCAGAGGGTTAATAGGCATCAAGCTCGAGAAAGGATTCCAGGAGGAAGGGAATTAGCACACCGACCTTTTTCACATGTACAAGTAGATTTCACCAAGCTACCAAAAGTAGGGAGGTACAAGTACTTATTGGTACTAGTAGATCATCTAACCCACTTCGTAGAAGCATATCCTACATCATGGGCTACTGCAAACGTAGTGATTAAAACCTTACTGGAAGAAATAATCCCTAGGTATGGATTAGTAGAAATATTAGACTCTGATAGAGGCCCCCATTTCGCAAATAAAGTACTAAAAGAGGTAACCACGGCCTTAGGTACTAAATGGAAATATCACACTCCTTGGCACCCTCAAAGCTCAGGGAGGGTAGAAAGGGCAAATGGAGAAATCAAGAAGCAACTCACTAAACTTATGGTGGAAACTAAAATGTCATGGGTCAGATGTTTACCCCTGGCACTGCTAAACATTAGAACCCAACCTAGGACGGATGTGGGAATTTCTCCCTTTGAAATGCTCTATGGAATGCCTTACGACTTAGAGCTACCAGGGAACCATCCCTGTATCCAAGATAGTCAAATTCAGAGTTACATACAACAGCTAATGAAACGAAGGGAGGAACTAAAACGAAAAGGGCTATTGGTACAAAGACCCCCTTTGGACATAGCAATGCATAAGCTTAAACCTGGAGATAGAGTCCTAATTAAAACTTGGAAAGAGACCTCCCTAACACCCCAATGGGAAGGTCCCTATGTTGTTCTGTTTACCACAGAGACAGCCGTCCGAACTGCTGAAAAAGGCTGGACACATGCCAGTCGAGTGAAAGGACCCATCACTGCAGACACCCCTTGGGAGGTGACCAGTCGCCCTGGAGATCTACGATTGACTCTTCGGAAAACATAAGAATGCATAGCAACTGGTAATATGAATGACTGAGAGGGAGAAACACCGACTGCAGCTACTGGTCAGAGACAATATTCAAAGGGTGGGAAAGGAACTGAAGTGTCCTCTTATTTGGCACACATGGGATGATCTGATATCAGTGGCTGAGGTCCTCTCTGAGATAAGGCGGCCACTGTCTAACAGACCTGGGTGCATTAAATGTGGTGATCCCATCTGTAGGGCATGGATAAAAATATTTTGCGGGGGATGTAGGCTCAAATGGTGGGTTTTCCAATCACAGTTAGGTGGGGGTATCTGGTATCATACTTGTGATTGGGGTTGGAGGAGGGAAAACCCTTACACGGCTCTAAGCAAATTTGCAACAGCCCCAGGACAAAGAGAAATCCCTTATAGGGAGGCAATAACATTAATTGAAAATATAGAGCAGAGGAGACATTGGGCCCTGGCCTGGGCAATACATCACCAATCATATAGGATCATCTGCCAAAATCAGAGTGTGATATTAGACCAGGTGTGTGTAGGGAAAAAGATTCATGTCCCCATAGAGTGGCAAGTTGAGCCCCGAAATTGGGATAGTACCGTACGCTGCTACTTCCGAATATATAAGAAATGAGCCCGTAAGGCTCGGAGGAAAAACCCAGACAGTGAGACTCAGGCCCTATAAAGCTCGCTAGGAACGACAGAGAATCTGCCATAAGATAAGAGAGATCCTTTGCCTGGAGGCCTGGCAGCCTGCCCTTAGGAGTAGGGGCAGGAACGAAAGAAATAGCCCAAATAATGCACCCCCTGAAGACTACCCCTGCTGCCAAGAAGATAATGATCCCTGCAGACCGATACACCCGGGCTGGCAGGCGAGGCAGAGAGGTAAGGAGGAGTGAGGAAGAGCAACGGGCCTCAGGAACAGGAACGGAGCACAGGAATGCTCCAGGTAAAAGAGATATGGTTATAAGAGGTGAACAAAATTTGTTGCTAGGACCCTGCCCTGCTTGGCGAGCTATTTTTATCATTATAATCCTGAGCTTCCCGACTGCCTGGGGAAACCCCCATCAGCCTTACAAAGGGAACAAGATCCTAGTCAAACGGACCCTGATCACTGACTGGTCTCAGGCCTTTTTGCAATTTACCGGATCTATGGGAAATACCACAGGTTTGAGTTTACAAACTTTAGTTCTGCATGACGGTCTGCCGTATGCTAAACACGAATGGAAGAGGCAGAAAACTTGGGAGCTTCAAGGAGTAGTGGGAGAACAAATTAATATTGGATGTCGAGTGGTTAATGGATCAGACTATACTAACACAATCTCAATCAGTGTTTCCATGGGTCAGGAGGATAAACAAATAAATTTTGAATACCCAGCACGAGACTGCTGGCAAAACTTCACATTAACTCACACGGCAGAGGTAGTCTGTCTCTGGACAAAAGATACACAAGGCCTTTCCTTTAAATTCACAATAAATATTAAAACACAATCTACCACTACTAAACCACACATTATCACCATTTCACCTACACCACCGGTCACACTCACACCAAAAATTTTCAAAATAGGACCTTATATAATCAAAAAAATTGGTCAACAACAAATATTATTTAATCCAGCATGGTCTCTAAAACAGGTCGAACTGCTAATGCAGACTAATGTTTCAGAAATCCAGCCAGCTTGTTCTCTGTTTTTGCAAACATCCTTTGAAGGCTGGACTACTTGGCTCAGGAAACGCAGCTCTTTTAAAACAAGGAAACTTAGAGATGTGACTGGTGTTCTAGGCACAGGACTGGGAATTCTGAATAGCATCGATTCGGAGGTACTAATGAACAAACTGGCTGCTACGGCCAGAGATCTGTCCAAATTACAGCAACCACTGAGGTCATCTCTACTGGCTTTGGGGAGACACCAGTGGACGTTGTCAAACATTTTGCCAAATTGGGAAAGAGTAAATGTGAACGATCACAAATTGGTAATTGATGCACTTGGTGCCACACAAAATAATGTCTCCTTAGCCCTCAGCTGTATCCGGGCACAATTATGGATGCAGTCAGTCTCTGCTGCAATTATAAGAGAGGGCGAGGAAGGCACTTTCCCCACAGAAATTCAGAAAATAATTTGGGATAATGCCACTGAGTTTGAAAGGGAATTCCAATCCTCGTGGAAACTGGTGAATTTTACCTATAACCCTATTTCTAATACAGTCACTGCCTTTGTCTTGACCATACAAAATGCCTCTGTACATCTAGTTTTTCCTGTCATTGCATTAGGAATAAACCATGACGGAGCTGTCCTCTATCCTACAGAACATAGAGGATGGGTCCGTCAGCTTGGTGACAAATGGCAAACTGTTGACTTGGAATCTTGTATTGTACGAGAACAGTTGGGATTCATCTGCGAGGGCGCTGTAATTATAGCTCAAGATATCTGTTTGGACACAGAGCAAAACATTTGCCATTTTGAGATTCGCCCTAATGAAGTTTCTAAAACAGTTCTTATATACATAGGCAATGGGTGCACGTGTTTCAGAACTCTCTGTGATTTTGTGCTAGTAGATGATGTTATGGTGGATACAAAGAATCACTCAAACTTCTGTGCTTGTAACTTCACCAAGATTACAGGGTGTGACACCACTTATGAAGCTACAGTTACCTCTCACCAACTATTGCAATCCAACTACACGCTGATTCACAAGTTAATGCCCACCCCGATTGGGATGAACTTCACCCTAGTGAGACAACTATTGTTTCACCAGGATCTGATAAAAATTCTTGAGAAAATCAGGAAAAGCGGACAGAAGACCCTAGTAACTGTTCAACATGATGTAGAGAAAATACACCAGGTAGTAGAAAGAGTGAAGCAAGATAGCAATTATAGGTGGTGGGACACCCTGTTCGAATGGTCACCTACTGCCACAGGTGTCTTAAACAGTATGTGCCATCCCACTGTCGTTCTTTTAATTCTGATTGTACTAGGATTTATTTTCTCAGCAGTTCAATTTGTTGTGAATTGGAATATGATGAAAAGACTAAAGAAATTAGCAGGTATAATTAATGCACAGAGCTTAACTGATGAAATAGATCAGTTAGCGCTTGCTAGGAAGGAGCTAAAAAGGTTTAATGAACAAAATTGGTAAAAAGAGAAATGGGGGATTGTAATAAGTAACAATATATTTGTTCATTAATAGCTAGATGATGATTTAAATTAAAAAAACAATAGCTAAAATAGCTTTTGTAGAATATCTATAGGGCTGTATGGGAAACTTATAAGTAGTGTTAAAGTTACAACCCCCCCCCCCTTGGTAATTGGATACAGCCACATCTGGAAATAATTTCTAACCTTGTAGAATTGCTTGCTCTGCAAAAATTCTACCCTATAGATGTAGGAGACTTTCTGAAACACATATGGTAACAATTATTAACCTTGCAAGAATGTTGAGCTTAAAAGACTAGACTTATAGGTATGCCTTATAAGGAAAGCGGCCAAAGAGAAAGACTTGGGGTCTTCATCCCACGAACACCAGAAGGCAGAAAAAAGACCCCTAGCAACAGGAGGAGCACGCACAGAAAACAGACCACGTCATCCAAGAATCTGAAAAAAGGACAATAAAAAGCGAACTCAAAATGGGGGAGGTGCGGGCCTAAGGGAGCGAAGTCTCCTGGCAGCCCAGCGCTGAATCTTGCTTATTCTTGCTTGCATAATAAAGATTATGGTACAATTCTTAAATTCAGTCGATTCGTCTATCACAGCTGACAGAGTCAGAATACAAGCTCTGACACCCTCTTGGTCAGGGTACTGGTAGCAGTCCAGTTGGATTAGTGGCTGCACTCCTCCTGGAGTGGCACATGTGATCCTGTAGAAGGGTATAGTCTTCCTCTGAAGTTCCAGTGGAAAAGGCGGCCATTCCTCTGGGAATCCAGTGGAAAGGCTGCTTGTTCTGTCCCAAACTCCAGATTACATGCAGGTGGGGATGCTTGGTTCCTCCCCTCTGGGCACAGCATCTCACAATGGGCTCTTATCATTCCATGAGTCATGGGGTGGGTCCATGAGACAGAAAGGGCTCCCAGAGGGAATTACCTCTGAGTCATGGGGAAAGGCATTGATGGGCCCATTAACAGGAGATAAGGAAAAGAACAATGCCCCTCCTGGTTTCAACAGCTCTTGAAGATGGAAATAGAATACATCCTTATATTGTAACCAAGGACAATAAGGAGCATTGTCAATGATCATGCAGCCAACCAAGAGCTGGAGCTGAATCCAGAATTGCTTGCTCCAGCTATGTAGGAAATCATTACCCTGGCAAGCACAGCTCCATGGGAACAAAGATCTCTCATCTCTGGGCTGAATTGTAGCATTGTGTGTCCTGGATGAGTTTTCTTGTAAAGTTGTTAATTTTTTTATAAGTAGGGTTTTGGTTTGGCCCTCGGTTCCCCCCATGTTCTCCCTCCTAATGGTTTGTTCCTCCTGCCAGTTACCTATCAATGTAACCAACCCCCTTTCATTTCAAGAAATTTCTATGTCAGTCTTCCCTTACTTAACATATGATTTGTTCCCTGAGCCTTGTCCCTCCCCTGGGCCATTCCTATTGGTTCAGGTGTGTCCCTCGCTCCTCCCCTGAGCTTTGTTCATTGGTCCCTTGGGGCTCCTCATGTCACGCCCTTCCCCTTTATAAGTGCCTCCCCACCGGTTTTTCCCTGACACCGTTACTGGCCCCGCCTGGGTCCATAAAGTGGTCTCTGGCATCCATTCTTGTGTCCACTCCCTCCTTCCTTCGCCTCAGTACTTTGCAGTCCTGCTCACGCCTGCGTCACCACGCTGCAGACGGAGCCACTACTCAGGGGTTCTGGCAGAGATCCTGGGAGAGGTGAGATTCGTGGTCTGCGCCGGTCACTCTGGGAGCAGCTAGCTGGCACCCGTCAGCTCCAGTGGCTGCGGGACAAGACTGCAGTGAATGGCGCCCAGACTGCAGTTTAGATTTGAGGGACTCTTGTCACTTGTCATTGGCCTCACAGTCCACTCATCCTTCTGCAAATAACTTGCAAACAACACAGCTGGACTGCTGTCCTGGGTAAATATACATACAGATGACTTTTCCAAAGCAGTACATCATTTCCCAGGGAAAGACACAACTTCGTCTTGCCTATGAAACTGTGATTGAAAACACCTGAGAGCCAGATCTGTGTGAGATTGCAAAGGAGCAAAGCTTTGCTATTTGGGCACAATTCTCTTGGTTTCTTTGCTCAGGCCTTTGGTGAGCACAGAACACATCTAGGTAGAAACTGTTGACTAGACAGGATCCTTTGGATCCATTGTCCCCCAAACATGTCAATGTGTGACAAGTTACAAAGACAAGTTGAAACAGTAGCACAAATGGCGCAAAGAAAACATGGCAAAAGAGGAAGAGGAGAGGCCCAATGACAAAAGGATGTAGTGAGACACTGGCACATCAAGTGAGCTGCACTCCCACAACCTCTAGGCCAGCAGGTCCTGGTGTCACAACCTCTTTTTTGGTTTCTTTAGTTTTTAAAATTTTTTTTATTTTTTGTAAATCAGCAAAACTAAATATATGCAGTTAAAATGATGTCATCAAAACTTAAAGATACAATCAAAAAACATTTATTTAAAACTACATTGAAATATCATATGTACATAAATAACATTTATAAAAGTACAAAAATAATTGCATCTAAATAATATATGTACAGTTGTAATTACGAAGCTTAAAACATAAATCCTGTTAGTGAAAAACTCTTCAGTCAGTCGGTGGCCTCTTCCTGATCTTCAAGGAAAGAGTTCTTCTGGACTGGAGGCAAGAGCTTGGTTGATAACAGGAACATCGGAAGGTACCAGACAAAACCACTTGGCAAGACTGTATCCACTCAGGCCGGCAAAGTGGAGGCACAGAATGGATCAGAGCCTGCAACGCAAACCTAAAGCATCTGCAGCTCCATATTTCAGGGGACAGACTTCCTGGAAACAAGAATTCTTAACTGCTGCACAGGGAAACATGTTCCTGCTGACAGACTTTTGAATCAGGCCAGGAGAAAACTCTGACCCATTCCCCAGAGGAATTCTACAGCCTGGCCTCTGGGCTGCCCTGGGACAGCAGGGAGCCCAGAGCTCTGTGCTCTCCAGCAATGGCTCAGCTGCACATGCACCCTGCTGCTCCTCTCCCTGCCCCACAGCTCAGCAGCCCTACAGCTCCAGGGGCACTGGCAGCAGCACAGCTCCTTGCAGGGGCACATGCAGGGCACAGCTGTTCCCTGCCAATGGGCACAGCCTCTCTGCGCTGCCACAGGACCCTCCCACCAGACAGTGGCCCAGCTCCCTGCTTACCTTTTTCTGAGGCTGATCCATGCTTGGTCTTCACCTTGCCCTCAGTCTGGAGCTCCGTCAGGCCCCCCATGCCATGACTAGGAAGGGCGATGGAGACAATGGGGGCAGATGCACACCCTTCCTTAGCATTTTGTCATTTTTGGCACTGCTGAAAAGTCCCATCCGGAGGTGTCCAACTCAGCACTTGGTCAGCTTTCTGGAGAACATGAAACCTTCACCTCCAGCCCAAAAGGCTGGAGAGGTTTTCCTGCACGTGTGGAGGCTTGCTCTCAGCACACGTAATCAGCTGGGTGCCCATCACCTCGCAGAGGGCACAGGCCAGCTTGGTGACCACAGCGCAGACGTTGGCGCTTCGCACCGGCAGCGCCTTGTTCTCCAGGCAGGACCAGAGCACGGGCAGGGCGTAGCGCTGCACCACTTCAGGGCTCTTGGCATGAACCCATTCCACAAGCACTGCCGGGACAGACACACAGCTCCTTACCCACCAGCCTCAATGCAAACAAGGATCTACCTCTGCTTTTGCTTCTTGGGAGCCTCTCTGGCCAAGATCAGTGAAATAGCACACAGAGCCCCACGACCCAGAAACGGGCAATGCAGCTGATCATCCTTGAAACAGAACCCCCAGCCCCTCAGGACTAATTTCTCCAACCAGAGCCTTGTAGCTGTGGCAGAGTCTTTGTACCATTACTAAATTATTTCACAATTTATGTCTGCATGAACAATGAATGAAACATCAAACTGCCTTCTATTTCCACAAACAAGTTGTCTAACCCACACGGAAGCTTTGGAAATGCACCCCAGAGAGGCAATTGAGAGATTTCTAATAAAAGGGATGATTCCTTTGTGTAACTTTGACGTCAAGGGCCAAAAGTCTCATCTGGCTCTTCCTTTTGCTCCGTAGCACACAGCGAAGGGCAGTATTAGAACACACTTCGAAACTCCAGCCCACCAGAGATGGGTGCTGCTTGACAGCTGGATGAGAAACATCAGTGCCTAGCTGGTGTCTTTGGCAGAATGCTTTTGTGCCTTCCAACCAAGAGCCCTTTCAGTCCTCAGGGTGTCTTAGAGAATTACCCAGACCCCATTGCCCTGGCATTTGGGCACCTCCACACTTTAATGCCATTTCCCCTCTCAATGCTAATGGCATTTTTTCTTACAATGTGCACTGAAATAGGGGCATAGAGAGAGAAAAAGGCTACACAGGGGACTGAAATTTAGCCAGAACACACAAGTGTTGTCTCTCATTGTTTCTGGAATCTGCTCTCTGCTCATTTTCTGAACTGAATTATATCAAACACAGACAAAAATTTACTACCAACAGGCTCCTTGCATGGCAGATTTGGCTGAGAGATCAAAACCTGAAATGCTTGTGAGACCAGTCTTATTTTCTGATCAGGCAAAATGTTATGTAGTAGCTATTTATTATTCTGTGGTGGAAGAGACTTCATGTTCTCTATGCTGTTAATCCACCAGCAGTCATCAACATTGAAAGAGCTCCTGAAAGTACCCCAAACCAATTCTGCTAAGCAGGAAAAGGGTTATGGTACCCATTTAAAAATGAGACTTCATTTGAGTTTAAATGCAATTAAAGACATTGGTCACTGTGGAAGTTGAGAAGAGCCCCAGTGAGAGCTGAGCCCCGAGGCCGAGCGCTGCCCCCATCTCAGATGCTGCACAGCTCTGCAGCAGCCAGGGAAAGCCTGCCAAATCCACCTGCCTTGGCCATTGCCAGGAGGGACAAGCTCAGCACCTCCTGATGTGGAGGAGCTACTCTGCTCTCTGCTCACAGGCATTGCCTGTCAGTACTCCCTCAGAGACCTCTTGGCTTACAAAGGGAGGCCATACCTGTGATGCACTCTGTGACTTCCAGCAGAGCTTCACCACTCAGTTTGCTCCATTGGTGGCTGAGCTCTTTCATCAGTGACACTTCATCTACAAGTGAAACACACGTTTCTGCTCACTCTTCTGAGGGCACAGGAGAAAGGACAGTGGGGAAGGAAAGGGCAGGGGCAACCCCATTTGATACAATAAAGTCAATTTCTGCTCATTTTTGAATCCTTTTCTTCTTTCCTTCCAGCCTACTTGGCAGGGTTTAAAATTCCAAAAGAAAAGCTCTCCTTTCACATGTGTAAATCCAAAGTTGTCTGCTGGACCAGGAGCTATGCTAAAACATTTCACACCAGGGACCTCAAGAGTTCAGTCACATGGAAGCAGTGGAAAGGTTTTGCATCCCAGAGCAAAAAGGAAGAAGCCCATACTTGGGACACAGAAAGGCACTGAGTCAGGCAGTTTGTGACTTCACAGAGCAGCTGAGGTGGAGAAAGTGGAAACTGCCCCTCAAGACCTGACTCTTCCACACTCCATTTTTCAGGCGTATTCCCCCAGTGCGGCATTTTCAGAGCTGACATAAATCTGTGTGGCAGAGGAATTTACAGCAGCCCTTGCCCAGGCAGGTATTTGCTATTGCCATCTTGCCTCATCCAAAACAATGTGTGGAACAAGGCATCACTGACAGCTGGACTTAGACCCATTTGTTCTAAAGAAATGAACTTGGTGAATCATCAGTTCCCCCTTGGAAAAAGAAGACAAAGAAGAAAGGTGGGAAATAGGAAGCTAATGCCTCTAATGCAGAGCCTTCCAGGTGGCTGCTCTGCAGAAGCTCTGATGGGCCGGTGTGCCTTCATGCCAACAGCAAAGCTGTTCACTTGGAAAGTCAAAGTTTGCTTGGGGCCCAAGCAAACTCCAAACCCCCTTTGCCTCTGAATTGTAGCAAAGCTGGAGTCCAGGACTTGCTCTTCAGACCAGCGGCACAGAGCCAAGGCAGCCTGGGACTGTTGGGAAATGCTGCTGCACATTCCAGCCTGTTGGGGATGGTGCATAAGGACTGCACCTGCACAGCTTCTGGTGGGTGTCAGCTGGAGCCTTCCACAGACAACAACAGCTCCCAAGGCACTCAGCGCTCTCTTGTGTGGGACAGACAGGGACACAGGTGAGGAGAGTCCATGCCAGGGCTCAGCCTTACCTAAATGAACAACAGATTGGTCCAGTGCGGTCACAGCTGCGGCACGAACCCCGAGATCCTTTGAGTTCAGGTTCTTTATTATCCCTTCAACCAAACGGACCATCACTGGGTTCAGGGCATCTTCCAGGACTCCAGTCATTTCTGCCAGAACCTCCAGCGCCTGCTGCTTCACCTTCTTATGGGTGTCATTGATTCTCAGGAGAAAATGATCAAAAATCTGTGAAGAGAACAAACGACATGAAAGCTGGATTAAAATGACCTTGTCTGAAAAGGGGATGTAGAAATGAGCCCTCAGCAATATAAAAGATGAAAGTGATCCCTTCTGTCAGGTCAGCCCTTGCTTGCACAATTTCACTGTTTTCCTGTGGGCCACTCACTGGAATGGTTGTGCAACCTGATGCTGCTTGAAAGATTTTCATCTGTTTTTGAGAGTTTTGGCTGGGGCCGGAATAGTTCCTATGGTGTTTCTCTCCACCTATAAATCATTAAATCAATTCCATTTATTAATTCAAAAGGCTGCCTTCTCTTTCAAAGGATGGAAGCAGATATTTACCATGCCCATTTTCCTATACAGTTGCCTCAAGTACTGAGGGCAGTTATAATTTTGCCAAAATTGTAGCGGGAGGAGATCTAATTTGTTTTTTGTCTGTCTCAAAACCTGCTTCTGGAGAAGGACAGGGCTCTGGTCAACTCTTCCAGGATCCAGACCAATTCTTTAACTAAGAGGTAGATTTCTGAAATGTAAAGTGCTCTACAGCTCTCATTAGAGCAGGTTCAGTCCCTTGACAGGCACAGTATCAGGCACCATTTTCTGGTAAAAGGGAAAAAGCAGCTACTGGGAGAAGAAAGGATGGATCGGTCCTTAGCTGTTTTCCTCTTTTTCCAAAGAGAAAAAAAGGCCCCCCAAAAAGAAGGGTGAGCACCATCTTTACCAAGAGGAATAGGGATGAGGATGGAAATGAGAGCCAGAGTTGTGCCTGTGCAAGACAAAATGGAGTTTACAGAAGTGTCCTTTTTAAAACACTTTGTTTAAACCAACCCAGCCTGATAATTCTCTTCCCCATGAAAACCTATTTCTCGTCTAGAGAATAATTGCCATGCTTTCAATGGCTGGATTCCCTTCACTTAACCCAACTGGGAGTAGGAGACAGCAGCAGTTACACCAGCAGAAAATCTCTGCCATCATCTGATGAACATCAGCAATAGGCACCTGCCAGACAAATACAGCTGGACTGAAAGAACTTGTCCTGAAGCCCAGACTTCAATTGCATTTGTCTGGGTAAGAGGGACCAGCCTGTCCCAAACAGCCCGGATGCAGTAGTGCCAAGACACACTGAATTAACCTTACTTCCCCAGGCTTGGGAAAGGAGCTAAAGGAAAGGAACCATGAAGATACCCTACATACTTGGACAATGTTACTGGAGATCAGCTGGGGGCTGGTTTTGCACAGCTCTAGGAGGAGTGCCACTCCTTCCATCCGTGTCTGAAACCCCTTGGCTTCCAGGAGATGGTAAAGCTTCTGCAGTGACTCCCTTCCTTCCACACTTGCAGGTAACGTGACCTGGGCTTTTGGACGGTGGAGGAGGCGTCCACCAGGAGCAGACTTCACCCTGGAAAACAAAATCAAATTAGGACCTGTTGCTGGTAATACCTTCAGTTAATTGTGAGCAAAACATCCTGAGGAGCTTTCCTAATGATGTGATTTCAAGCTAGAAAATCATGAAGCTCTGAGGAACAACATGGACCTCGTGACAATCATCATGGCAGACAATCTGCAAGTGAAATTCTCACCACTGCTCACTCAGGAAAACCAAGGATGAGATGTATCTGATCTATCTTCAAATGCCTTCCAAGGCACACATTGCTTTGTGGGGAAAGGGAGACACTACTTCCATGTTTAAATGCCTCCTCATATGGCAGGTGTGTGTTTTTATAATAAGGAAAGTCATCACTCTGAGGAAGTGTCTCTACACCAGGCAGGACAATCTGGAAAAGTAGCTCAGATGCATCTGAACAGATGAACAGGGGCATATCTGAAGGATCCAGAAAATCAGGAACAGAGATAAGAACAGAAGCCAGACATGCCAGAACTACACTCACATTTCATTTGCTTCCCTAGAGACTAGATGCACAGCTTAACAAATCCTCTGGGAATAATCCTCTGGGATCAACCTGTCTCTTCCATGAGTATGGGAAGATGCTAGCCATGCTACTGAGGCATGTGGTCACCTTCCTGCCACCACTGAGCATGACAGAGCTAAATAAATCCCCTCTGGTAAAAGAGGAGAACAGGTACAAGCAGCTCTGCCACTGGCATGAAGAGACAGCAAGGACCAAATTCCTGTCTTCAATGCTGATTGCAGCACAGGGGGAAATAAACCAAACACATCAAGCAAACCATATGAAGGACAGGAATACCAAGACAGTAAGTCCACATTGAGACACCTGTTGACCAAAATGGCTCAGGAATTAACTTGCTCCTTACTACTCAATCTTGGTACTGTTTGAGGGTAAGAAAACCAGGAATCAGCCAGGCCAAACCACATGGATGGGAACTGCTTGTTTGGGGAATGGCATCCTGCTTCTAAACTGAGACTTCTCATTAAAACACCCATCCACAAAGGACTCCACTTGGATGAAAAAAAAACCCTGGTTGAATTTACTTGTCTCGAGTCAGGCAGCAGAGACTTGGCCCTCTCCTATCCTCCACAGCACTGCCCTTGCCACTGCACTGGATCGTCTGAGCTGCAGGCAATGGGTGTCTTTGTGTCACCCAAATTCTGTGGAAAGCCCTCCAGAGAAGTTGTGTTCAACACAATGCAGAAGTTGACATTTTTTGTCCTAGAGCATTTGTAAGGAAGGGAAACAATCTCTGGCACTGGTCATCTCCAGCAGAAAGATTTGTGCCTGAGGAAGAGGCATGTAGAGCTTGTCATGTGCTTTGTCACATCTGACAAAAGTGCTCAGTACCATTTGCTAGAGGGCAATGGGGACTGGGGCTCCTTTGAGCCATCATTCCTCTTCTTCACGGGCTCCTTGACAGAGGGGCGTTCACCCTGCTGGTTTTCCATCTCCTACAAAGACATAAAGAAACCCCATGAATCTTTAGAATATAAAATAGGAAATGCCCTCTTTAAAACACGAGTTAGAACCAGGATCACTGCTACCAAGGCTTAGAGAAACATTTCCTAACTTACAGAAATAAACAGACCAGAGGTTCAGTGATGCCAACTCTTTGATTTCAATAGGCCAAGGCAGGTTATGGGTGCTACCACACTGAGCAGCAGTCTAAAGTCCCAAATTCATTAGTCTTGAGCATAAATGGGAATAATGCAAACTGACAGGCAGTGAGTGGTCTTAGAGGAAGAAGTTGGACTCTTGGAGGTTGGCTCAATGTGTTGGAAGTTGATTTGGTTCAACACTTACTCTCCGTGCTCCTGCACCAAGGCACACTCCCTTGTGTAATGTTGATAAAAAGAATAAAATCCCCCCCAAACAAACACATGATTTTCCACTGGATGCTGCTGAATTCACCAAGCTTCTTCCAGCTCCACAGGGCTTGGCAGCAGGGCAGTATTCCCAAAAGACAGACAGCAACTGTAGTAACTAGGATTGACTTGGACATCTTTGGTATATTTGGAAATTTTCTTGGCACTACTACTTCCAGTCTCTTTTGCAAAGACTCTGTTATGTTCAGAAGCACTATTCTCACTTAACTGCTTTACTGGGGGCAGAGTAGGGAGAGTGTGGTGGGGGCGTACACGTGAGTGTAAACCCATTTTCCCTTCTTTCCATTTGCTCTTTGTGACCAATATTCAAAGTATTCAAAACCCCACTTTTCCCCTAATAATAGCAGTTCCTCTGTGGTCTGCAGATGAACAGGCTGAGAGGATTAACAGCTCATTCCCAGGAGCAAAATGATTCAGCAGAAGTGGAATAGGATAAAGACACATTGGGTATGTTTGGTCTCATATTAGCAGTGGCAATACTTGCACAAAGGAGATATTTCTCCTGTCAAGCACTTACCTTCTTCTTAATTCTGGTCAGAATATCTTCCAGGTCATGCGGGGAAAGGGATTGCTCCAAAAGCTTTTTAAATTTTTGATTATTCAGCAACATCTTCACCATCTCCTGTCCATAATGCCTAAGGAACGAAGGAAGGAAACAACAGAAAATGAAGAAAGGAAGAGTGTTAACAGAAGAGGCTGATGCCTTAAACTTATCAGGTGCAATGCTTGCATGAGAAGGCACTACCTACTCAGCAAAGAGGGAGATTTACCTCATTTGACACTGCACAGTGCTGTAGCTGAACACAAGGGGCAGGAGGAGAATGTGGGGCAAGACAAAAATACCATTTCTCTCTGAAACTGCAGGTGTGCTTCTGTGGGATCAAAGGATTCCAGGCAACAAGCAAAACACATCTGCTTTGTTGTCAGAGCTTGTTAGCAGTGTCCTGCTGCCATTGCACAGGAATTTACCTTTCTCACCTCATGACTGCTTTTGATTATTCTCTACTATATGTATGCACAGGGTCAGCTAGGTTCACTGGTGTTCTTGGCAGCCATTAATGGGAATTTAATCCTCCAAGTAAGGGGATTTTGGTGGTTTGGGGTGATTTTTCCCACTAGGTCACCAAAGATTTCTTCAAGAAGAAATTTGGAGGTCACTGAGCCACACATAACAGCATTCTAGAAATCTGCAGATGAGGTTTGGAAAGACTGAATATGTTGCCTAAAGACCTCTGAAATATTTCTAGGGAAGTCTTAATGTGAAATAGATGTTTGGGATCTTCCAGTGATGAACATTAGCCAACACTTTGGCTTTCCTTGTGCACCTAAGGCCAGTCAAAACTGTTGGACTGGCTAATGTGAGCTCTTTTGAGCTCAGTGAAGACTCCTTCAAGTCACAGGAAGTTGGCAATGCTCCTTCTTGCTGGCCAGCCTCAGGTTACCTGGTACAGTCATTTCCCCAGGCAGCAGTCACAGCACCAAGCCTGACAGAGCTCAAGAAGCGTTTGGACAATGCTCTCAGGCACATGGAGTGACTCTTGGGCTGTCCTGCACATGGCCAGGAGCTGGACTGGATGACCTGCATGGGTCCCTTCAAACTCAGCATATTCCATGATTCTATGCCCCTTAGCCACACAGTGAGGTCACTCATTATTTCCTTGAGTTTCCACTCTTTCATGGTTTTACCTTTAAAGCCAAACACAAAACGGTTTTCCACGTTTTGGAGGTGAGATGAAGATCATTACCTTGTGTCCTTGTGACGGTCCTGAGCCAGTCTCCCTGCCACGTGTGGGAGCCTCTCAGCCCTGGGGGTGCCTGCGAGCTTGGTGACTCCCATTTTCTCCATCAAGGACAGGAGGAGTTGGGCCGCGCACTTCCGCACCTGGACGTAGCGGCTCCTGGGAAGGAGAGAGCAAACCCTGGGCCACAGGGACAAGGAGCAGCAGCAGCAGCACAGGCCTTGGCCAGAGTATGCTCCCTGTCCTTGCTGGGGGAAGGAGCCTGGGCTCTCCCTGCACCTTCCAACACCTGCAGAAGGTTCTGTCCTCAGAGAAACACTAAGTTAGCATTGTACAGAAGGACTGCCTGCACGGAAGAGGGAAGAATTCAGTCTCCCTGCACTAGCTGATACTCCATTTCTTTCCCAAAATTTACTCAGAGAAAGATTAAAGTAGTAGATCACATATGAATTATTTAGAAATTAAGGATAATTCATGCTGACCCCTCAGAGGGCACCCACTACACAGAGCTGCAGCAGGATGAGGCTCTTTCCACCCATTCATCCCCAAATCTGCAGACCTCTGGAAAAAGACAAATGCAGGGCAAACACGCTGTGGGGAGTGATGTTGTAGATTATCCACCAATGCAGCTTGTTTCTTTTGTAAAGCTTGACAAGGGATACATCTGAGTGTTTTACCCTGTTCCAAAGCTGAGGAAAAGGTGCAGGCATTTGAGCCAGACTGTCCTGATCTAGAGACTGTCTCTTGGGAGCTATCAGGCCCAGCACCAACACTTAGGGCAGCATTTGCTTCAGCTGTCCCATGGCCCTCGGCCTGTGAAGGTGCCTGGGAAGTGAATCATCATCTCAAGGCTAACATGAAACATCATTTTGAATAGGAAGCAGAGCTCTAAGGCCAGGACACTCACACAAGACTCCTTTTGGCAGCAGCTGCACCTGCTGGGCAGGCTGTGCCACACCCAGCACATTCTCCCCCATGTGCTCCACACCCCTGCAAGGACCCTCCTTATTTCTCAGGTTAATGACATCACGAGGATACGTGGTTTTCCCCAGGGCCTCTGTGGTTAGAGCTGTGAAATCTCCAACAGTGCTCACAGCTGCAATTGCAATTGTCCCTCTTCCCACAAAAGCACATAGATGTATCCTGAGCCTTTGCAGGCACTTTCACTTCCCCACTGTTCCCCACATCTAGGAAACTCTGACAGACTGGGAGAACTCCAGGAAGCAGCAGCAAGCTGAGTCAGAGGAGCTTTAGTTTGGATATCAGGAAAAAGCTTTTCACCAACAGGGTGCTTGGGCCCTGCAACAGGCTCCCCAGGGCAGTGCTCACAGCACCAAGCCTGACACAGTTGAAGAAGCATTTGGACAACAATCTCAGGCGCACGCTGTGACCCTTGGGTTGTTCTGTGCAAGGCCAGGAGCTGGACTGGATGGTCCTGATGGGACCCATCCAACTCCCCATATTCTACAGTGACTCTGTGGCCTAATGGGCTGCAGGAGGGCAGAAATAGGTGACAAGAGGAAAGAAATGAGATTGATGGGAAAATCAAGCCACAGTCCACAGAAGATGCAGGATACAGAACCCTTCCCTCCCACCATTCTCATTCTCTCTCACGGATCCCTTCCCCTACCCACACACTGGAAGGTGAAGAAGATCACTAAAAGAAGAAGAACCTACTTGACCCCCCTGTCCATGAGAACAGTCATTGCTCGGGCAGGAGTCACGTTCTCTACCATCATCCCCAGGCTCTGACAGGCTGCCTTCTGAATAAACTCTGGGGAGTTCCACACCATGGGGAGAAGGACCGCAGCAACCTCATCTGCCTCCGAGTCCATGTCCTTCTTCAAGATGGCAAAGAGCTCTCCCAGAGTGACGATTGCTAAGCAGGACACCTTGGACCGGAGGTTGGTCACCTGGGGAAGTCATGAGGGGAAACGTAAGAACCACCTTGAAAAGAAAACCGGTTTCCTTAGACAAAACTCCCAGGAAATGACAGCATGTCCCACTGTCTATAGAGGAATATGAAAGCACAGGAAGAGCAGAAGAGCCCAAACACAGAAAGACACTTACTGTGGCCCAAACTTCTGGCCTCACTCCTGCTTACTGCAGGCATAAAAAAATATCTTTCACTAAAGTCTTCTACTTAACGTTTCTACAATGTCAACTGCTTTGATTTTAGGCCCTTTGTTTTGAAAAACAAAGAAGCAAAATAAAGTAAGGGATGCTTTCAAACCATAAAGGCACAAGTCTTAAAGATAAACCAGGCACGTGCTGCTCTTCAAAAAAGCAACACCTGCAGCTGAAGCTCTCAGACAGGAAACAGAAAACACAGGCTCAGAGCTACAGACTCATTTGCAGGGTTCAATTACAGCTTGGGCAGACACTGGGACTCTGGCATAGACTGTCATTAGTGTCTCCATTTCTGCCTTGCATTATAATGGCACCACACTCAAAGACAAGTGCCAGCTACCCAACCTGCCAGTAAATACAGCTGCACGTACACACAGATCCTACAGATAGCTGACAGACATTACAAGTAGAAGGTCTAAAACCAGAAATGAAGGCACTCCCTGAGCACACATGGAGATGAACAAGCACATATCTACTCTACCAGCCGTGCATGAAGTATGGGGGACAATTCAGAACAATGTTCTCACCTCGCTGGTAGCTGCCAAGCAAATCTCACTAAGTCGGCAGAGCAGGACTTCTGGATGGGACTCAGCCAGGCGTGGGATGTTGAAGAGTCCCTTCTTCTTCAGTTCCCTGAAAGACAAGTACCAAAAAGATTGATTTTTCTCTCTACCCAAGAACTAGGCAGCACCCTCTGAAATGACCAGGCTGGCAGCTCAGTCAAACCATGGGAGGTGCTTTTCAAGGAGCACTTAATGAAATCATGGAATCCATTGCCACAGGATGCTGTGGCTGTCAAAAGCATACACAAATGCAAGAGGCGAAGAGAGGGCTTTCAGAGTGTTCATGTGTGGCCTTTCTGAAAATCTCTGCTATTAAGTCCCTCTGCCACCGCTTTCTAGAAGCTGTGAGGCTGGGCCATGCTGCTGTTTCTTGTCACCTCCCAGTACCTGTCCCATTGGGCTGTTCCTGGGACAGTATTTTCCTTCTTTGTCAGCCCCAGCAGGCAGTTCAGCCCTGAGAGTCTGCACTGCCACTCTGGAGCTGAGTTCCCACTCTACCATCTAGGCATGTGTGTCACCCACTCCACTCCACCTCACACATTCCACAAAAAAGCACCAGGATATCATCCCAGAAGATTAGGATTCCCTCCCTGGGCAAGAACTGTTGAAACTCTGGCTTTTCCCACAAAACAAGCCCCACAACAGCAACATTTTATTTAAAAGGTGCAAACACCTCCACCTCTCAGCACTTGCTTTGTGCAGGCCCTCAGGCTCAGGAAGGTATGTGAGGCATCAGGGCTGGTGACTGATCCCACGGGCACCCCTGAGTGTCATCAGGACCCCCCACACCTGCAGAAGCTCTCTGCACCTCACAGGGCACCAAAGAGAAAGGGCAAAGCAAAGGAGATGCATTTTTATCCCTGTGAGAATGAAGCATCCACCAGTGAGGGGATACTAAACCAGACATCAAAAGGTCAACCAATATCACCTCACATTTGTAGGGTTATCACCTCTGGGCCTCCTTCAGTCTGTGTCGAATTTTGGGACACATTGTGAGTATTGACAAAACATCTCAGGCCCGTATGAAGCAGTGAGAAGGAAAAGTTGAATTCCAAAAGTGCAAGATTCCTAGAGGATTTTATTTCTTTTTCCTTCTTTTCTGCCATGAGCCCTTCAGGAATAATGGCAGGCCGAGGGACTTGAAAGCACAACTCAGTCCATTTCTCAAAAAGAGGAGCTCCCTGGAGCTGCTTCTGGGACTCACATGCACGAGTCCCTGCCATTGCTGTCAGCACTGGGAGCAGAGAGGAATCTTAGTCCCACTGGGCCAGGGGCCCAAGGCACCCAAATGTCTACACTCAAATCTGCTGTCATACTGCTTCTGCCTTCAGCCAGCAAATCATCTCGTACCACAGCTTTCTCTCTTCCCTCAACATTTCCTTTGCAGCTCCAAGGAGCAGCAGCCACAGCCAGGAAACAGCACGGACCTGCTGCAGCTGCAGCACTGCTGCAGAGCAAGGCCAAGGAAAGGCTGCTCTCCAATCTTTATGCTCTCCCTGCTCTGCAGGCCTTTCAACCAGTGCCCTTTGGCCCTCTGGGCTCTCGCGGCTCCGAGGCACGAGCAAGACACAAAAGCTTCTGACCGACCTTAACGCTCAGAGGGACACAGAGGGAACGGGGCCTTTCTTACCAGTCGTCGCTGTCCAGCATGGAGAGCGCCTCCTGCAAGGACTGCTGTGGGTCTGAAAATGCTCCGTCCTTCTGCCCACGCCCACGGAGCGGCTCCTCTCGGCGCTTGGCACCAGTGGCCATCTGCGGGGTCACTGTAAGGAGAGGGTCGGCCATGGGCGCTGCAGCCCCGGGCACGGCACCCGCCATGGCGCGGCCTGCAGCCCCATCTCCCAGCCAGGGCTCCGTGTGGCACACGCTGCCACTGCCTCAGAGATTCCCTGCTGCCTGCATCCTGGGGCTCCTTGCTTGCTCCCAGCCTCCCCCAGCTGGGCACAGCTCCAGGCTGAAGCTGACAATTGCCCCCACAGTGCCAGCTCCCAAGTGCCACAGGTGCCACAGCCAGCGGCAGCTTCCTGAGGCCGCAGAGCTCCCACTCCCTGCCAGACAGTGCCCACAGGAGGGAACCCCTCAGGGGCCTCTCTTGTCTCAGCACCCTGATTTCCCCCAGCCCTAAGGACAGGGGCACTCTGCAGCTCCCTGAGGAAAGACCTGCAGCTGCCTTGTTATCACAAGGCCTGGCACCAAGCCAGGCCTGAACAGCCTGAAGAGCCCAGCCCTACTGGGCCGGACTCAATCCCCATGGGGCAACAACCAGGGAACAGCCATACATGACCCTTCACACCTCACAGCACCTCTGTTTCCATTGACTTCAAATATTCTAGACTATCAACTTTTGGAGTAACTCAAAAGTAGATTTGCTGTTCATTCTCAGGACAGACTATGGACCCAAGATCCTGGCTGTCCTGGCTGAAGCAGGAGGCAGCTTGTGCTCCTTGTGCAAGGACCAGCCCATGTGGGATAAAGCTGCCACAGAGCAGACTGAAACCTGCTGCATGACAAAGGCCTCAGCCCCTGCATGCTGGACGGCCTCTGTGTCTGAGAGACAAGGGCAGAGATGGACATTGCTCTTGACAGACATTCTTATCTGCCCTTATCATGCCGATTTCAGTAAACATCTTCTTTCTGGTTCCTAAAAGAACTCCCAGGTTCTAATACCTGGATGCATTTAGACCAACATTTTCTTCTCTTTGCTGGAGTATTTCAGGGGACATTCAAAGACAAGCCTAGGGTTGCAGGAGTGATACCCAGACGTAAATTGTGTTCTTGACACTGGATAATTCATTTTCCCCAAGCATTTTCCTTCCCAGCTGTATGAGATTGGGCCACTTTGGGGCCAGCCCAACTAGAGGTTGATTTTCTTAATGCAAGTAGAACAATGGAGCTCATTCTGGAATACTCTCCAATAGAGCTGCTAAAATTCTGAGAACAAATCATTCTATACAACAACTTCACAGAGGATAAAATCAGGCAGGAAAGTAGAAAAATAACAAAGCTGTAAATCCAGATTTTTTTTTTCCACTGCAGAATGGCCAGCTTAATAATAAAGGAGAGTAAGATCTGGGTTTTGAGGAAGGAGGATAATTCTGGATAGAAGGCAAGGTCTTTGAAGGTAAGAGCATCTGGGAAGGTGGCAGGGAAACTACAGATCCCAGGGTAACCTCCTTCGGACCATGGCAGTCATTCAGGTCTGCAAAATGGACACACAATACATAACAAAAACTATGATGCAAACCTAGCTGAAGCTGAAGCTCCATATTTCATGGGACAGACTTCCTGGAAACTTCTCAACAGCTGCACAGGGAAACATGCTCCTGCTAGCAGACACTTGAGGCAGGCCAGGGGAAAACCCTGAGCCACTTCCCCAGAGCTGCCACAGGCACAGCCTGGCCTCTGGGCTGCCCTGGGACAGCAGGGAGCCCAGAGCCCTGTGCTCTCCAGCAATGGCTCAGCTGCACATGCACCCTGCTGCTCCTCTCCCTGCCCCACAGCTCAGCAGCCCTATAGCTCCAGGGGCACTGGCAGCAGCACAGCTCCTTGCAGGGGGCACATGCAGGGCACAGCTGTTCCCTGCCAATGTGCACAGCCTCTCTGCGCTGCCACAAGAGCCTTCCTCCCACCAGAGAGCAGCTCAGATCCAACCTTAACCTTTTCTGAGGCTGAGCCATGCTCCTGGGCCAAGGCCCCCTGAGGCAGCCAGGAGCCCAGACCTCCATTCCCAAGGCCGGGTTCTGGCACAGGAATATCCAAACCAAAGAGGTCCATGAGTTCCCTTGGGAACAGAGGCATCCCAGGTCCTATCTTACACTGAGAGCTCTTTTCCTCCTTTCTCTGGGTTTTTGCTGTAGGTTCAGAAGAAGCTGTCAACCAGGTTATAGGAGAAGAAGTGAGTTAATTGAACTCACACCTTTATAATCAGCCCTTCTAATGGGTGGGGAATTCAGGTGTTTTTTAGTTACTGAAAAGATTGCTTGGTGTTTTATTTTTCTTGAAACTAGCATCAGTTTAGTTTCTCTGAACAATATGGAGCTGCTAAACCAAGAGAGAAGGGTTCTGCTACTTCAAGTGCTGCCCGTTGCCTCCCAACTACTACAGGATCCCTTTCCTTCCAAACACTTGGGAATTCACAGTGCTCTCTAGAATCTGACACTGGCAAGGAAGTCATTGATGTCAAAAGGAGTTTTCAAAGCCTTTGTTTCTGTATTTCCCACTCAATTCTAGGTGGGGTTCTGCAGTTTTGGGGATTTTTTATATTACTCTTTACAACAAAGGAAGGTCTGGGACACAAACAATGGCACCACGTGTTAGAGCCAAAAGCAGCTTTGCTTTCTCCATGAGATGTGCCCAGTATTCTGTGAGCCTGTATTTGTAGGGAACAAAGTGCTCATCCCAAAGTTCCACTTGTGCTCCACTTACTTCTTCCAGGGGTTTGTTCTCTGCTTTCTTACAGCACAGACATCCAAACCCAAATAAACACGACCTATCTCAAAACAATTCTGATCTTCGCTAATACTGACAATTCAAAATGTCCTTAATGGAAATAGCTGATGGCCAGTCATTCTGAAATACTCCCCAACTGGAGCTGTTAGAACTAGGAGAACTAATTCTTTACATGGCTTCACAGAGGATAAAATCATGTGGCAGCCAAGCCCTATGAGAAGAAAACCTCTCTTAAAACTGGATTCTTCCACCCTGCAGAATGCTCAGGTCAGTAGCAAAAGCAAGACAGGAAAGGATTTAATGAGATAAGTAATTTGTAGTCCAGAATTAATCTAGAAAAAATGTCACCTTACTTGCTGAGTAATACTTCTCCCTACCTGCAATAAGCATTCCACCTGCAGATCAGCAATGAAGGAGTCATTCCAAGGGGGCCATACCCAGGATTTGGCAGAAATAACGCTAAGTCAAGGAACCAGGGAATCTGATCCCTTTCTCTGCATCAACAGAATTATTTCTCCAAGTCTCATCTCTCCTATCATTACACGCCCAGAGATGCCAAAGAAACACCAACAGTGTCAATGAGATTCTCAACAGCATTGCCTGACCCAGATGCACCAGAAACTGCATTTTGTCTGGCACAATTCCACTTGTCAGGGATCAGGCAAGGCAGGGACAGGCACAAGGCATCTCCTGCCCCAGCCTCAGCCTGCAACACTGACACAGGCACAGACAGCCAGGGAAGAGATTTGTCACTGTGAACGTGCCAGAGGTGGCTTTGGGACTGTGCTGTCGAAGGATGACAAACTCACACCCCACCTTGGCTGCATCCATTTGGAAGTCTCCTTCTCCTTCATTGGAAAAGTCTAAAGGACTTTGTATCATAGGAGGTTTCCCTATTCCTCCCGGTGCAAAACCAGGCAATGTCCATGAATCTCCTTCTCATCTCATAGGATTCAGCTCAGAAACAGCCCCAAGGAAAGCTTTTTCCTTCAAGGGCAAGTCAAAGGAGTGGGAACATTCCTCAATACCTGCTAAATGCCTTCCTTTTTGAGTCTCATTTTGACATGAGAAAGGATGCCGGGAGATAAAAGTAATGTGCAGAATGGAGAGGAATGTTTCCTTTTCCTGCACAGCGTTTCCAGGATCCCAAGGTACCACTCCAGCTCCTGCCGCTGAACTCTTCACACTGACTGAAGGGATTTTCACTGCAACACCAGAGAACTCTCCCAAAGGACTCTGTGAGAGTCCACTGTGCTCATAAAGGAATGGAAACTTCCAAAACATTGTGTTTTAACCAAGCTTTCCAATTTTCACCTCAGAGTCAATACTAGAAAGGTCATTTTAGGACAGACATGCCCTGTACCTACCTGCATCTTCAAAGAACTTCTTTTCACTTCTGCTGCTGGATCCTGGCCTGGAGAAGATGGATGACAAAAGAAAATGTGAAGAGGTAGAAACAGAAGGGTGGGAATAGGCGTACCATGAAAGGAAGCAAACCTACTTAGCATGGACACTTCCATGAAGGACAGGATGCAACACATAAACCCAAAATTGCACAGAGCGGGCCAAGATCAGGCTATAATAAAAGCCGAGTCCAGCAGGGGACCCAGCCTGAGATGCTTTCAAGCCCTGCCTCCTCTTCCCCAACACCATCTCTGCTCTTGGGGCATTGCTGTTGGGTTTGACATGGGATGGGCAATGTGCTGAATACACAGAGGTTTGTGTGAATTCATGGAACAGCTGACTGTGCAAAATCACCACAGGAGATGGAAGAGGGGTGAACAGCGCACTGGAGCAGCAGACACCTTGGCTTACCTCATCTCCTGGGACTCCTGCAAATCCAGCTGGGGAGAGCTTGGCAGAGATCCCACAGCATTGTCAAGAGGGAGACTACCTGCCTTGCATATTGGGGGGATCAAAGGTAGTCTCAGTGCCCCCTTTTTCAATTCTCCACCACTGGGATATGGCAAGGAGGTCTGGAAGGAATAAAACACAGTGCTCAGATCAAGCATCCAGCCTTGCCCACATTCATGCCTCAAGACATTTAGATATACCCTCAACTGGAACCTGGCAGGAATAAACAGGTCAAACGGATGGAGCAAATTGGCAGAGGATGGGCAATGCAAAGGGAACTGAAAAGGGAGAGACCATATCCCACATTTGACACCTCTCCCCTCCTGCTCCCTCCTCTGCAAGTGTGCTGACATTCCCACCTGGCATGCACATCCTTGACATCAAGATGTTCTGGGGTGCCACTGCCTCCCCTGGATTTTGGGATGGCATGGCTGTGGCTTTAGATCACTGTTCTCTCCCTGCCCCAAAGGTGTCTCACAGCCACTGCTGATCTCCAGCCATGGTCCCACACAGCCATTCTGCAGGATGCCAAAACCTGCTTTTCTCAAGGCCCTCATTTCTTCTGCTGCTGCCTTTCCCTCCTACAGTTCCCCAGCAGCCTCTGAGCCCAGATGCTGCTGAGATCTCGGCATGCTCCCTGCTCTCAAGCTCCCACACATCCATCAGCTCAGGCTCACTGGCATTTAGCAAGTTGAGCAGAGCTCCCTGCCCTGCTGCTCTCTGCAAGCTCTCTGCCTGCCCAAGCTGCTCCAGGGCCCCCATGCCATGGCCAGGAATGGGGCTGGAGGCACTGGGGCAGATGCACACCCATCCTTAGTATCCCATCATTTCTGGCCCAGTTCAAGACCCAAATCAGGACCTGTTCAAAGTTCACTGAAAGGGTCAGTTCCTGTCAGGGATACACTGGGCCCTTTCTCTGCAAGGCTGAAATCAAGTACCAAAGCCTTCGATTGCACATTCTCTCTACCAAAGCTGTTGTTCATCTGCCTCCTCCTGCACCCCACAGCAAACCCAAAACAACTGCAGCTCCTGGCCCTGCTGCAAAGGCCATCGTGTGCCTGGGCTCTGGGCTGCTCTCCCCATGGCCACCTCCCATCCCTTCCCTCTGCACAAAGCCATGCCAGAGCACACAGCTGCCCAGGAGCTGATGGAGTCTGGAAACAGCAACAGAGACAACTGTGCAGAGGGCATGGCTGTACAACTCACAAGCTGAGACAACCTGACTTGGCAGCTTCCAGCAAACGCCTTATTCCATCCAAAGCTGTCACAGCTGACACAAAAGACCACCAAAACATAGAGGTGCTTCACAGATACCCATAGGTTACTAACTGGTGAAGGATTGCTTTTCGAGATTGCACAACTTGAGGTGCTTTGATTGCTTGTTGGTGTTTTCTTAGCCATAAGACACAGAAGGAACCACAACAGAGCCCAGAAACCAAAGACCTCTCCTCTTATTGATACATGCTGATGAGGACATGAAGTCTGCTCTTCACACCCATTGCAAAGACAACCTGAAGCAGTGTCCAGCTGAGCTTTTCTTTGGCTCAGCTGTTTCCCTGGGCTCACAGAACAGGAAAAGCTCTCCAAGCTCTGCCTACAGCACATAAACTGAAAATCTACCATACAGGACTTAGTCCTTGGTCTCCTTACCTTATGTCCTTTTCCCTCTGAACTCTGCTCCTGGCTGCTTCTTCTGATATCATTGTAGCCAGTGCTAGTTTTCCCTTTCTCTTTCTCTCCATCATACATAGCGCTTGCCTTGTTGGGAAAAGAGCTCTTTGGGATGGGAGGCAAGGGCTTGAAGGGAAGGAGGGAAGAGGGACGTGTCTGTGGAAGACTCTTGGAAATACTGGAGTCAGTCAGGCCTGCAAAGTGAAGATACAAAATGTAACAGAGCCCACTAAGTAAATCTAAAACATCTGAAGCTCCATATTTCATGGGACAGACTTCCTGGAAACTTCTAAACAGCTGCACAGGGAAACATGCTGCTGCTGGCAGAGACTTGAATCAGGCCAGGGGCAAAACCCTGAGCCACTTCCCCAGAGCTCCCACAGGCACAGCCTGGCCTCTGGGCTGCCCTGGGACAGCAGGGAGCCCAGAGCCCTGTGCTCTCCAGCAAGGGCTCAGCTGCACAGGCACCCTGCTGCTCCTCTCCCTGTCCCACAGAAAAAAACTGGCCATCCAATTGTAAATTGCTGCTTTTGCTCTGCTGAATTGTTCCATGTGGTTCTTTCCCTGCTTTCTTTCCCACAGACACAACCAAACCCAAAAAATTCAAAAATATTTACTGGAAATTGGAGAGTGCACGCCATTAAGAAATACTCTGCAACTGAGATCTTAACATTCAGACTAAATTCTTTATATGGTTTCAGAAAGGATAAAATCATGTGGCATCCAAGCTGTGAGAGAGGAACCCCTGTCTTCAAAATGAATTTCTTTCCCTCTGTAGAGTATCCTGATCAGTAGCAAAGGCAAGACAAGAAAGGATTAATGAGATAAGTAATGCCTAGCCCAACAAAACTGACAACTCCTTTGTGGAGCAACACAAATGTCTAGCTCCATTCAGAACTCCAGTTACATACCAGCAATGAAGGAATCATTCCAAAGGGGCCATACCCAGGATTTAGCAGAACTAACGCTAAGTCAAGGAACCAGGGGATCTGGTCGGTTTTTCTGCAACACCAGAATTATTTCTTCAAGTCTCATCTCTCCTATCATTACACGCCCAGAGATGCCAAAGGAACAACAACAGTGTCAATGAGGCTTTCAACTTGAAAGCATTGCCTGACCCAGATGCACCAGAAACTGCATTTTGTCTGGCACAATTCCACTTGTCAGGGATCAGGCAAGGCAGGGACAGGCACAAGGCACAAGGCATCTCCTGCCCCAGCCTCAGCCTGCAACACTGACACAGGCACAGACAGCCAGGGAAGAGATTTGTCACTGTGAACCTGCCAGAGGTGGCTTTGGGCCTGTGCTGTCAGAGGATGACAAACTCACACCCTGCCTTGGCTACATCCACTTGGAAGTCTCCTTCTCCTTCATTAGAAATGTCAAAATTACTTTCTATCATAGGAAGTTTCCCTATTCCTCCCAGAGCAAAAGCAGGCAATGTCCATGAATCTCCTTCACATCTCATAGGATTCAGCTCAGAAACAGCCCCAAGGAAAGCTTTTCTCCTTCAAGGGCAGGTGAAAGGAGTGGGAACATTCCTCAATTCCTGCTAAATGCCTTCCTTTTCTAGTCTCATTTTGACACACAAATGCTACAGGGAGATAAAAGGCATGTGCAGGATGGAGAGGAATGTTTTCTTTTCAGCGCTGCATTTCCAGGACCCCAAGGTACCACTCCAGCTCCTGCCACTCAACACTTCACAATGGAGGAATTTTCCCTGCAACACCAGAGAACACTCCCAGTGACTGGGCTCTGGGAGAGTCCACTGAGCCTGTCAAGGAATTGAAATGAATTTAAGGAAATTGTTGAAAGAATGGGTTTTAACCAAACTTGCCAAATGTCACCTCTAAGTCAAGATTGCAATAGTCAATTTAGAACAGACATGCGCTGTACCTACCGGAATGTTCAGACGACTTCCCTTGGCTTCTGCTGCTGGATCTTGGCCTGGAGAAAACGGAGTAAAAAGGACATATGAGGAGGTAGAAAGAGAAGAGAGGGAATGGGTGTACCATGAAAGGAAGCAAACCTTCTTAGCATGGACACTTCTATGAAGGAGGGGATGCAACACATAAACCCAAAAGGATGCAAAGCTGATTAATTGTCCTCCTTAAGCTTTCATTTGCTGCAGTCACCCAGAGCAGGCCAAGCTCAGGCTGTTATAAAAGACAAATCCAGCAGGGGACCCATCCTGAGAATGCTTTCAAGCCCTGCCTCCTCTTCCCCAACACCACCTCTGGGCTTGGGGCTTTCCTGATGGGTTTGACGTTGGATGGGCAAAATACTGAATACACAGAGGCCTGCCTGAATACATGGAACAGCTGACTGTGCAAAGTCACCACAGGAGATGGGAAAAGTGAGGGTGAGCAGCACACTGGAGCAGCAGACACCTTGGCTTACCTCATCTCCTGGGACTCCTGCAAATCCAGCTGGGGAGAGCTTGGCAGAGACCCCACAGCATTGTCAAGAGGGAGACTGCCTGCCTTACATATTGGGGGGATCAAAGGTAGTCTCAGTGACCCCTTCTTCATTTCCCCACCACTGGGATATGGCAAGGAGGTCTGGAAGGAATAAAACACAGTGCTGAGATCAAGCATCCAGCCTAGCGCACATTCATGCCTCAAGATTTAGATATACCCTCAACTGGAGCCTGGCAGGAATAAACAGATCAAACTGATGGAGCAGATTGGCAGAGGATGGGCAATGCAAAGGGAACAGTAGAGAGAGTGACCGTGTCCCACATTTGACACCTCTCTCCTACCCCATTCTCTCCTCTGCATGGGTGCCTACATTTCCATCAGGCATCTACATGTTGTGGATAAACTGAAAATCTACCATACATGACTGAGCTTGGTGTCCTTACCTTATGTCCTTTTCCCTCTGAATTCTGCTCCTGCCTGCTTCTTCCAATATCATTGTCACCTCTGCTATCTTTCCCCTTCCCTCCATCAAACATCTTGCTTGGCTTGATGGGAGAAGAGCTCTCTGGGATGGGAGGCAAGGACTTGTATGGAAGCAGTGAGGAGGGAAGTGTCGGTGGAAGACTCTTGGAAATACTGGAGTCCGTCAGGCCTGCAAAGTGGAGATACAAAACGTAACAGAGCCCACTAAGTAAATCTAAAGCAACTGAAGCTCTGTATTTCATGGGACAGACTTCCTGGACACTTCTAAGCAGCTGCACAGGGAAACATTCTCCTGCTGGCAGACAATTGAGGCAGGCCAGGGGCAAACCCTGAGCCACTTCCCCAGAGCTCCCACAGGCACAGCCTGGCCTCTGGGCTGCCCTAGGACAGCAGGGAGCCCAGAGCCCTGTGCTCTCCAGCAATGGCTCAGCTGCACATGCACCCTGCTGCTCCTCTCCCTGCCCCACAGCTCAGCAGCCCTACAGCTCCAGGGGCACTGGCAGCAGCACAGCTCCTTGCGGGGGGCACATGCAGGGCAGAGCTGTTCCCTGCCAATGGGCACAGCCGCTCTGCGCTGCCACAAGAGCCTTCCACCCACCAGAGAGCAGCTCAGATCCAACCTCACCTCTGTGTGAGGCTGAGCCATGCTCACAAGTCAAGAAGTGAGTTGGGTGAACTCCCACCAATACAATCAATCCGTCTCATGAATAAGGCATCCAAGAGGTTTTTGTACTATTCAGTACATTGCTGTGGTTTGATTTTTCATGAAACCAGCCTCACTACAATTCCTCTGAACAGCATGGGGCTGGCAAGCCAAGAGAGAAAGCTTCTACAGCTGTGCTTATGTGTTGCTACTTGCTCATCTACTACTTTGAAATCCCTTTCAATCTAAACTGTTGGCAAACCCCAGTGGTGTCCAGAATTTGACAATTACACATAGGAATTAATTGCTTTCCCAAGCTACTGTTCGTGGCCTTTGTTTTTGTAACTCCCACTCAGTTCTGGGTCAGGTTTTGTTTGTTGCTTTTATTTCTCTTGACAACAGAGGAAGTGCTGACACATGAACAATGGCTCCTCATGTTGGAAGAAGCTTTGCAATCCACATTACATATCCCCCAAAATACAAGGAGTCTGTATCACAGGGAAAAAAAACTGGCCATCCAATTGCAAACTGCCACTTTTGCTCTGCTTCACTCTTCCATGGGGTTTTTCCCTGCTTTCTTTCCCACAGACACAACTAAACCCAACATAAAATATGACCTGCCTCAAAACATTTCTGATCTTGGCTAAAACTGACAATTCAAAATGTCTTTAATGGAAATCGCAGAGGGGAAGTCATTGTGAAATACTCTCCAGCTGAGCTGTTAACATTCAGAGAGTTAATTCTTTACATGGTTTCAGAAAGGATAAAATCATGTGGCATCCAAGCTGTTAGAGAGGAACACCGATGTAAAAACAGATTTCTTTCCCTCTGTAAAAGGTCCCGGTCAGTAATATAGATGGAAAGGTAAGGATCAATGAGATAGGTCCTTCCGAGTCCAGAATTAAGCCAGCAAAACTGACAACTCCTTTGTAGAGCAACACCAATCTCTAGCTGCATTCAGCATTCCAGCTGCAGATCAGCAATGAAGGAATCATTCCAAAGGGGCCATACCCAGGATTTAGCAGAACTAACGCTAAGTCAAGGAACCAGGGGATCTGGTCGGTTTTTCTGCAACACCAGAATTATTTCTTCAAGTCTCATCTCTCCTATCATTACACGCCCAGAGATGCCAAAGGAACAACAACAGTGTCAATGAGGCTTTCAACTTGAAAGCATTGCCTGACCCAGATGCACCAGAAACTGCATTTTGTCTGGCACAATTCCACTTGTCAGGGATCAGGCAAGGCAGGGACAGGCACAAGGCACAAGGCATCTCCTGCCCCAGCCTCAGCCTGCAACACTGACACAGGCACAGACAGCCAGGGAAGAGATTTGTCACTGTGAACCTGCCAGAGGTGGCTTTGGGCCTGTGCTGTCAGAGGATGACAAACTCACACCCTGCCTTGGCTACATCCACTTGGAAGTCTCCTTCTCCTTCATTAGAAATGTCAAAATTACTTTCTATCATAGGAAGTTTCCCTATTCCTCCCAGAGCAAAAGCAGGCAATGTCCATGAATCTCCTTCACATCTCATAGGATTCAGCTCAGAAACAGCCCCAAGGAAAGCTTTTCTCCTTCAAGGGCAGGTGAAAGGAGTGGGAACATTCCTCAATTCCTGCTAAATGCCTTCCTTTTCTAGTCTCATTTTGACACACAAATGCTACAGGGAGATAAAAGGCATGTGCAGGATGGAGAGGAATGTTTTCTTTTCAGCGCTGCATTTCCAGGACCCCAAGGTACCACTCCAGCTCCTGCCACTCAACACTTCACAATGGAGGAATTTTCCCTGCAACACCAGAGAACACTCCCAGTGACTGGGCTCTGGGAGAGTCCACTGAGCCTGTCAAGGAATTGAAATGAATTTTAAGGAAATTGTTGAAAGAATGGGTTTTAACCAAACTTGCCAAATGTCACCTCTAAGTCAAGATTGCAATGGTCAATTTAGAACCGACATGCGCTGTACCTACCGGAATGTTCAGACGACTTCCCTTGGCTTCTGCTGCTGGATCTTGGCCTGGAGAAAACGGAGTAAAAAGGACATATGAGGAGGTAGAAAGAGAAGAGAGGGAATGGGTGTACCATGAAAGGAAGCAGACCTTCTCAGCATGGACACTTCTATGAAGGAGGGGATGCAACACATAAACCCAAAAGGATGCAAAGCTGATTAATTGTCCTCCTTAAGCTTTCATTTGCTGCAGTCACCCAGAGCAGGCCAAGCTCAGGCTCTAATAAAAGCCAAGTCCAGCAGGGGACCCATCCTGAGAATGCTTTCAAGCCCTGCCTCCTCTTCCCCACCACCCCCTCTGGGCTTGGGGCATTGCTGTTGGGTTTGACATCGTGCTGGATAATCATAGATGGGCAAAATATTGAATACACCCAGGTTTGCCTGAATACATGGAACAGCTGACTGTGCAAAATCACCACAGGAGATGGGAAAAGTGAGGGTGAACAGCACACTGGAGCAGCAGACACCTTGGCTTACCTCATCTCCTGGGACTCCTGGAAATCCACCTGGGGAGAGCTTGGCAGAGACCCCACAGCATTGTCAAGAGGGAAACTTCCTGCCTTACATATTGGGGGGATCAAGGATTTTCCGAATGCCCCCTTCTTCATTTCCCCACCACTGGGATATGGCAAGGAGGTCTGGAAGGAATAAAACACAGTGCTCAGATCAAGCATCCTGCCTCGCCCACATTCATGCCTCAAGACATAGATATACCCTCAACTGGGACCGTGCAGGAATAAACAATTCAAACTGATGGAGCAGATTGGCAGAGGATGGGCAATGGAAAGAGAACTGTTGAGGGAGAAACCATGTCCCACATTTCCAAGCTTTCTCATTTCCCGGGAAATATGGCTACATCGCCAACTGCCATTCACATGTTTGACATCAAGATGTTATGGGTTGCCACTGCCTTTTGGATGGCATGGCAGTGGCTTTAGATCCCTGTTCTCTCCCTGCCCCTAAGGTGGCTCACAGCCACTGCTGATCTCCAGCCATGGCCCCACAAAGCCATTCTGCAGGATGCCAAAACCTGCTTTTCTCAAGGCCCTCATTTCTTCTGCTGCTGCCCTTCCCTCCTACAGTTCCCCAGCAGCCTCTGAGCCCAGATGCTGCTGAGCTCTCGGCATGCTCCCTGCTCTCCAGCTCCCACACATCCATCAGCTCAGGCTCACTGGCATTTAGCAAGTTGAGCAGAGCTCCCTGCCCTGCTGCTCTCTGCAAGCTCTCTGCCTGCCCAAGCTGCTCCAGGGCCCCCATGCCATGGCCAGGAATGGGGCTGGAGGCACTGGGGTAGATGAACACCCATCCTAGGTATCCCATCATTTCTGGCCAAGCTGAAGAGCCAAATCAGGACCTGTTCTAACTTGACTGAAAGGGTCGGTTCCTATCAGAGCAAAAATCTCAGAGCTTTGCCAACAACACACAAACTGAAAATTTACCACACTGGACTTTGCTTGGTCTCCTTACCTTACATCCATTTCCCTCTGAAGTGAGCCCTTTCCTTCTAATCTCTTCCTCACAGCCAGTGCCAGGTTTCCCAGTCTCCTGCTCTCTACTCCATATCTTGCTTGCCATGGGAGAAAGAGAGCTCTTGGGGAAGGGAAGCAAAGGCTTGGGGGGAAGGAGCATAGATGGACTTGCCAGGGAAAACTTCTTAGCAAGAGGATAGCCAGTCAGGCCTGCAAAGTGGAGGCACAAAATGTATCAGAGCCTGCAATGCAAACCTAAAGCTCTGTATTTCATGGGACAGATTCCTTGGAAACTTCTAAACTGCTGAACAGGGAAAAATGCTCTGAATGGTACCAACTTGAATCAGGCCAGTGCAAAACACTGAGCCGCTTCCCCAGAGCTGCCACAGGCACAGCCTGGCCTCTGGGCTGCCCTGGGACAGCAGGGAGCCCAGAGCCCTGTGCTCTCCAGCAAGGGCTCAGCTGCACATGCACCCTCCTGCTCCTCTCCCTGCCCCACAGCTCAGCAGCCCTAAAGCTCCCTTCAATCTTCACCTTTTCCTTCAGTTGTCTTTCCTTGTCTAGTAGAATCCATCTTCAAACCCGTGCTTCTGCCAGGCAGAAGTGTCAGGGTTTGAATCTGGAATGGCTCTCGGAGTTGGCAGCGACGGGAGCTCGGTACCCAGCCTCAGAACAAGGCCGGGTGACTCCAATCGCCAGCGCTCGGCACACAGAGGCAGAGCCAGACGCGTCTGCTGCCGCTGGGGCCGTGTCCAGCACAACCTGCACCAGCCCAGCCTGGGGCTGCCCCTTTGTGACACGCTGCCCATGCTTCTCTCGTTTCCATGGCTGCAAAACCCCACCCCAACTCCATCCCCTTCCATTCCCTTCCCTAGGCCAGCCAGCCCTAAGCCCAACCTGGCCAGGCCTGAGGCTTTCACACTGCCTAGGATGTAGACCCTCTCCAAAGTTACTTTGCAAGGCCTTTCATTCCGTAATTCCCACTCAATTGCGGGTTGCAGCTTGTTGGTGTGGGATTTTGTTTCATTCTCTTCACATCACACAAAGTGGTGAGACCCAAACAATGGCACTGGGCAGTGGAAGTAAAAGAAGCTTGGCACTCCCCAGTAGATGTCCCCAGAATTCAGATGGCCAAAAGCTGTAGGCTCTCTGAGCATGCAAACATTCCTCTTTTGCTGTGCTGAATTGTTCTAGGGGTTTATTCTCTACTTTCTTTTCAGCACAGACACCCAAACCAAAATAAACACAACCAATCTCAAAACAATTTTGATCTTGGCTAATACTGTCAATTCAAAATGTCCTTAATGGAAAGAGCTGATGGCCAGCCATTCTGAAATACTCCCCAACACAGCTTTTGGAACTAGGAGAGCTAATTCTTTACATGGCTTCTCAAAGGATTAAATCATGTGGCAGCCAAGCACCGTGAGAGGAAATCCTGTCTAAAAATGGGATTTCTTGCCCTCTGTAAAATGTCCCAGTCAGTAATAAAAGTTAGAAAGCCATGGATTAATGACAGAAGTCATTCCTAGTCCAGAATTATTCCAGAAAATAATTTAACTTCTTCAATGAGCAGTACTTCTCCCTAGCTGCATTCAGCATTCCAGTTGCATACCAGCAATGAAGGAATCATTCCAAAGGGGCCATACCCAGGATTTGAATAAACTAACCCTAAGCCAAGGAACCAGGAGATCTGATCCCTTCCTCAGCATCAGCAGAATTATTTCTCCAAGTCCCATCTCTCCTTTCATTACACGCCCAGAGATGCCAAAGGAACAACAACAGTGTCAATGAGGCTTTCAACAGCATTGCCTGTCCCAGATGCACCAGAAACTGCATTTTGTCTGGCACAATTCCACTTGTCAGGGATCAGGCAAGGCAGGGACAGGCACAAGGCACAAGGCATCTCCTGCCCCAGCCTCAGCCTGCAACACTGACACAGGCACAGACAGCCAGGGAAGAGATTTGTCACTGTGAACCTGCCAGAGGTGGCTTTGGGCCTGTGCTGTCAGAGGATGACAAACTCACACCCTGCCTTGGCTGCATCCGTTTGGAAGTCTCCTTCTCCTTCATTGGAAATGTCAAAAGGACTTTCTATCATAGGAGGTTTCCCTATTCCTCCCAGAGCAAAAGCAGGCAATGTCCATGAATCTCCTTCACATCTCATAGGGTTCAGATCAGAAACAGCCCCAAGGAAAGCTTTTCTATTACTAGAGCAGCCGGAAGGATTCGGAACATTCCTCAAATCCTGCTAAATGCCTTCATTTTCTCTACTAATTCTGACCTTATAAAGGCTGCAGGTAGATAAAAGGCATGTGCACGATGGAGAGGAAATGTTTTCTTTTCCTGCACAGCATTTCCAGGACCCCAAGTTACCACTCCAGCTCCTGCCAGTCAACACTTCACAATAGAGCAATTTTCACTGCTCCACAAGAGAACGCACCCAGGGACTGGCCTCTGGGAGAATCCACTAAGCCCATCAAGGAATTGAAACAAATTCAAAGAAATTTTTAAACAATGAGTTTCAGCTGAGTATTCCAAATGTAACCTCTGAGATCAGATAGCAATGGCTGTTTTAGGAAAGACATGCCCTGCACATACTTGGATGTTCACAGGATTTCTCTTGTCTTCTGCTGCTGGATCTTGGCCTGGAGGAAATGGAGGACAAAGAACATATGAGGAGGTAGAAAGAGAAGGGAGGGAATGGGTGTACCATGAAAGGAAGCAAACCTTCTCAGCATGGACACTTCTATGAAGTAGGGGATGCAACACATAAACCCAAAAGGATGCAAAGCTGATTAATTGTCCTTAAGCTTTCAGTTGCTGCAGTCACACAGAGCTGGTCAAGCTCTGGTTGAAACACATCAGTCATTCTTCAACTTGCACCAGAACTCCCCAATTCTGCTGCCTCTGCTTTTGAAGCCCAGTGGCTCCTGCAGCCTCTCTGAAGCAGCAAGAGCTGCTGGGCTCAGATACCAGTTTGGATGGAGGGCTACTTTTGTACTTCTCACAAAGTTTGACTTGGCCTGCTCGTGCCTCACCCTGGTGACAGCCTCCTGCTACACGTGGGCAGAGCACTGCTGTCTCCTGAGAATGATTTTACACCTCCTGGCTCTTTCCAGAACACAATGGCTTTTTCCAACTCAGCCGCTAGGGAGGAATATTCACATTGCACTTTCAAAGCCCTGCCAAGGATTTTCAATTGGAATGATACTTCTGTGCCTCCCTCTTTATGGTTATCACTTGGATAAGCTTCACAGCTTCATTTTATCACACATATCCAAGCCAATATCTTTCCATCAGGTACAGTCTCTTAACTCTTCTCTATCACCTTGCTCTCTTTGATCTTAAGCCAGATCTAAACATTAAACATCAATCAGATTATACATCTCCATCCCAAAACTTATCAGGGATCTCATTTCACAGGGGAGGCCAAGGCACAGAGAAATTCCACCTGATGATTACAGAAGCAGCACCTGAATTTGCAGACACCTCTCCAGGAGCCAACATTTGCCCATGCATATTCTCCTGGCTGGAAAATTTAACAGTCAAGGATCTCAGCATCCAAAGTTCTGCAGGATCCAGGCCCATGCAAAACAGTTCCCAAATGACCCCACAAAAATTACAGAGGTAATCAAGAGCCAAATCCAGCAGAGGACCCTTCTGGAGGTGCTTTGAAGCCCTGCCTTCTCTTCCCCAACACCACCTCTGCTCTTGGGGCGTTGCTGTTGGGTTTGACATTGGATGAGCAAAATGCTGAATACACAGAGGCTTGCCGGAATGGGAGACTGTGCAAAATGTCCATAGGAGATGGGAAAAGTGAGGTGAACATCACACTGGAGCAGCACACCCCTTGACTTACCTCATCTCCCAGGACTCCTGCAAATCCACCTGGGGAGAGCTTTGGACAGATCCCGCAGCACTGCCAACATTGAGACTTCCTGCCATGCATATTGGGGGGATCAAAGGCAGTCCCAATGATGCCTTCTTCATTTCCCCACCACTGGGATATGGCAAGGAAGCCTGGAAAAAGTAGAACACAGTGCTCAGATCAGGCATCCAGCCTTGCCCCAGTCCTCCCTCAGGACATTTACATTTTCCCTCAACTGGGACTTGCCAGGAATAAACAAGTCAAACTGATGGAGCAGATTGGCCCAGCACGAGGAATGCAAAGGGACGTGGTGAGGGACAGATCATGTCCCACATTTGACACCTCTTCCCTCCTGCCCTCTCCTCTCCAATGCACCTACATTCCCATTAACATCATGATGTTCTGGGGTGCCACTGCCTCCCCTGGCCTTTTGGATGGCATGGCTGTGGCTTTAGATCACTGTTCTCTCCCTGCCCCTAAGGTGGCTCACAGCCACTGCTGATCTCCACCCATGGCCCCACAAAGCCATTCTGCAGGATGCCAAAACCTGCTTTTCTCAAGGCCCTCATTTCTTCTGCTGCTGCCCTTCCCTCCTACAGTTCCCCAGCAGCCTCTGAGCCCAGATGCTGCTGAGCTCTCGGCATGCTCCCTGCTCTCCAGCTCCCACACATCCATCAGCTCAGGCTCACTGGCATTTAGCAAGTTGAGCAGAGCTCCCTGCCCTGCTGCTCTCTGCAAGCTCTCTGCCTGCCCAAGCTGCTCCAGGGCCCCCATGCCATGGCCAGGAATGGGGCTGGAGGCACTGGGGTAGATGCACACCCATCCTTAGTATCCCAGCATTTCTGGGATATCCCAGCTAAAGAGCCAAATCAGGACCTGTTCTAACTTGACTGTTAGAAGGGTCTGTTCCTGTCAGGGCAAAAAGTCTCAGAGCTCTGCCAACAGCACATAAACTGAAAATTTACCACACTGGACTTTACTGGCTCTCCTTACCTTACATTCTTTTTCCTCTGAAGTGATTGCCTTTTTCATTCTACTCTCCTCATCCAAGCCGCTGCCAGGTTTCCCACTCTCCTGCTCTCCGTAGCACATCTTGCTTGCCTTGGTAGCAGGAAAGCTCTTCTGGATGGGAGGCAACAGCTTGGAGGGAAGGAGCATGGATGGACTGGCCAGAGAAAACCTCTTGGCAAGAGGGTAGCCAGTCAGGCCTGCAAAGTGGAGACACAAAATGTATCAGAGCCTGCAATGCAAATCTAAAGCATTGGAAGCTCCGTATTTCATGGGACAGATTCCTTGGAAGCTTCTAAACAGCTGCACAGAGAAACATGGTCATTGCCAGCAGACCCTTTAATCAGGCCGAGAGAAAACCCTGAGCCACTTCCCCAGAGCTACCACAGGAACAGCCTGGCCTCTGGGCTGCCCTGGGACAGCAGGGAGGACACAGGAGCCTCACCTCTGTGTGAGGCTGAGCCATGCTCACAAGGCAAGAAGTGAGTTCAGTGAACTCCCACTTTTTCATCAACATCTCTAATGGGTGAGACAGTCAAGGGTTTTCTTCATTTTTGAGACAATTTCTTTGGTTTTATTTTTCCCAGAACTAGCCTGTGTTTAATTCCTCTGAACTGTATTCAGTTAGCAAGTTTGAAAGGAAAGATGGAAGGCTGCAATGGTAAGAGGGGAAAAAAAGATTCTTTCTTGAGGTTGGCCTTGTCTGAATCCACAAGAGAAACCCACACAGCTGTGACTGCTAGCTCTGAAAACCACAAAGATCTCTCTGCAAGCAGGCAGGCCTTATTGATGTTTCTGTAACACCCTAATACCATCCTCAATGTTGGACCCAATCAGCAAGCAGAGGAAGAACACAACATTTATCTATAGTGAGACCAGACATTGATGGGAGAGAAAGCAACAGGATTTGAATCTCATGACCATGTCCAATTTGGGGTCAGCTGTGGCCACAGTCCCTGTCCTGGCAGACAGAAGGAGTCATTTGGCCTCTGTCAAAAAGGAGAAAACAGCATAAACTAATGAGACAATGTTGTGATGCCATGGGTGTCCTTGCAGGATCATCTGTAGCTGTCAGGCACCTACTCTGACACAGAGCCACCACTGACACCATGGACAAGTTTTCCCTGAAATCAGGGGGACTTTCTTTCCATTTACTCCAGCCTTTTAGTTCCCTTCTATCCACACCTTTTCCTTCAGTGGTCTTTCCTTTTCTGGTGAAATCCATCTTCAAACCCGTGCTTCTGCCAGGCAGAAGTGTCAGGGTTTGAATCTGGAATGGCTCTCGGAGTTGGCAGCGACGGGAGCTCGGTACCCAGCCTCAGAACAAGGCCGGGTGACTCCAATCGCCAGCGCTCGGCACACAGAGGCAGAGCCAGACGCGTCTGCTGCCGCTGGGGCCGTGTCCAGCACAACCTGCACCAGCCCAGCCTGGGGCTGCCCCTTTGTGACACGCTGCCCATGCTTCTCTCGTTTCCATGGCTGCAAAACCCCACCCCAACTCCATCCCCTTCCATTCCATTCCCTTCCCTAGGGCAGCCAGCCCTAAGCCCAACCTGGCCAGGCCTGAGGCTTTCACACTGCCTAGGATGTAGACCCTCTCCAAAGCTTCTTTTCAAGGTCTTTTATTTTGTAATTCCCACTCAGTTCTGGGTTGCAGCTTGTTGGTGTTGGATTTTGTTTCATTGTCTTCACATCACACAAAGTGGTGAGACACAAACAATGGCACTGGGCAGTGGAAGTAGAAGCAGCTTTGCACTCCCCGGTGGATGGCCCCAAAACTCAGTAGGCCAAGAGCTGTATGTTCCTTTTTGCTCCACTTCATTGTTCCAGGGCTTTATCCTCTTCTTTCTTTATTGCAGAGACACCCATAAACATGATCTGCCTCAAAACATTTCTGATCCTGGCAGTTCCTGACAATTCCAAATTTTCTTAATGGAAATAGCACGGGGCAGGTCATTCTAAATCTCTCCTCAACAGAGCAGATCAAACTAACCATCCTTGATTTGGATGAACTAAGCCTGAGCCATGGGACCTGTGGGTCTGGTCCCTATTTCTGCATCTGCAAAATTAATTCTTCAAGTCTCATCTCTCCTATCTATTCAAAGTCTGCATTACATGCCCCCAGTGTCAGTGGGCTGATATAATCAGCTTTTGTACACATTCTGCCCCCTGAGCCCAGCAGCATTGCTGGGACCCTGCAGCACCCCTGCAGGCCAACGTGCTCCAGGCACAGCTGCAGGAGGGAGATTGCAACAAGTCCTGGCTGAAGGAGTCTCCAGGCTGCTGCAGCCCTTCCCCTGCGGCGGGATCATCCCTCGCTGCCATGGGGGGAGCCATGGGGCTGACGGGCTCTGTCCAGATGAGCGTCTCCTCCACGTGCTGCTGCTGCTGCTGCTGATCCAGCTGCTGCTGCCTTCCCCCACAGCTGGATCAGGAGCCTGCCTGGGAAAATAACACTGCCAGTGCCTGTGCCAGCCACTGATCCCTGCCAGGAGCCTTGCACACTGGGCATCCTGCCCACCAAACTGCTCCACTCAGGTGATGTCAGAATGTTACAGACATCTTTGTGTGAAAATCCTTTTCTTTAGGATTTTTCCTTCTGAGAAGCTAAGAGGCCTCAGAGACAAAATGTAAACAATGATTATCTGCCGCTGTGGAATGCAACAGGTGGGTTCGTGATTGGTCTCATGTGGATGCTTTGATTTAGTGACCACTCACAGCAGAACTGGCTCTCTCTCTGTCCGAGCCACAGATCTTTGTTATTCATTCTTTCCTTTTCTATTCTTAGCTTAGCTACCTTCTGAGAGAAAACCTTTCCTTCTATTTCTTCTTAGTATAGTTATAAAGTAATATATATATATATAATAAAATAATAAATCAAGCCTTCTGAACATGGAGTCAACATTCTTGTCTCTTCCCTCATCCAAGAACCCCTGTGAAAACTGTCACATCAGAACACATCAAAATACATTCAAACAATGTGTTTTCCACATTCTGGCAAAGTCATGGCCACATGTTGGAGGCAGACTGCTGTTGGCAGAATGGGGGAAGCCCCAGCAGCTGCTCTCCCCATGGCTGGATGGCCACAGCAGCAGAGCAAGTCTCCCACCGTGCCCACTGCTGTGGGACCCAGTGCTTTGGGCTTGTTCCCACTGAACTCAGACTGCTGCTACAGCAGCAGCATCACTTCACACATTTGATAACAAAGAGTTGGAATGGCACACAGGACTTGCCCCAAGAGCTACAAATTTTTTTTAAAAAGAGCAGGGGACGGGGGAGTTGGAATACTCAGTTCGTTTTTAATACAAGCATACCTGGATTTAAGCAGGGACACTGGGCTAATCATACTGGGGACTGCCTTGTAAGCCTTGTCTCTACCAATTCCCAGCAGTCCACAAGCAATTTTCACTACAAAGGGGTAGATAAGATTTTACAACACCTCCATGAGCAAGTCTGAGCCAGAAGTCAAAGCACAAGACAAATACTCCCAAATCTGCCCCCACTGGGGAAAGGAAAGAGAAAAGTAGATTAAACAAGTACCCTTACAGCTGAAGTGCCTGCATTTATCCCATGGTCCAACAAAAGCCCCTCAATTCAAACACACAGCTTAAGATCAAGGAATAGAAGTGTTTTGAGGCCATTTAACACCTGATTCCTATTACTTTCAAGGAGAAGTGAATGTTAAATCCCTTAAAAACACACATGCAGGTCTATTTGGGACTGCATCCTTCAAAAGCACAAATGGAGGTTTAGAATTGCAGACTGTTTCCATTGGAAAAGACCATTTAGGTCATCGAGTCCTTCCAATAACCTGAGACCCTTGACACTGCCAAGGCCACCACTGAAGCATCACCCAGGACAGGATTGGCCTTCTTGGCCACCTGGGCACACCTGGCTCACGTTCAGCCACTGCCAACCAGCACCCCCAGGTCCTCCTCTGCTGGGCGCCTTTCCAGCCACTCTGCCCCCAGCCCGTGGCCTTCCATGGGGCTGCTGTGGCCCAAGGGCAGGATGGGGCACTGCACCTTGTTGAACCTCATGCAAGTGGCCTCAGCCCATGATCCAGCCTGTCCAGACCTCTCTGCAGAGACTTCCTGCCCTCCGGCAGATCAACACTCCCACCCAGCTTGGCATTGTCTGTAAGCTGCCTGAGGTGCCCTTGATTCTCCCCTCCACATCATTGACAAAGATGTGAATCACACCTAGCCCCAGTGCTGAAACCTGGGGAACACCCCTTGTGACCAGGTGCCAGCTGGATTTAATTCCACTGAATTCCACCACTCCCTGGGCCCAGCCATCCTGACAGTTTTTACCCAGGGAAGAGTGCATTCAGTTCTCAGTCTTTTTCTCAACCTCTGTTCCATGTTTCCCCCCATGTCCAGGAGAAGACAGAGCTTCTCCTTAGACCTCCATTCATTGCTGATGTATTTACAGAAACATTTTTACTCTCTTTGCAATTTTCTTGGAAGAAATTCTCAACAGTGAGGCAGGTGAGGCACTGGGAACAAGTTGTCCAGAGGAGCTGTGGATGCCTAAGGAAGGGTGTTAGGTGAACATGACTCAGCCTCACACAGAGGTGAGGTTGGATCTGAGCTACTCTCTGTTCGGTGAAAGGGTCTTGTGGCAGCGCAGAGAGGCTGTGCAGGGAACAGCTGTGCCCTGCATGTGCCCCCCGCAAGGAGCTGTGCTGCTGCCAGTGCCCCTGGAGCTGTAGGGCTGCTGAGCTGTGGGGCAGGGAGAGGAGCAGCAGGGTGCATGTGCAGCTGAGCCATTGCTGGAGAGCACAGGGCTCTGGGCTCCCTGCTGTCCCAGGGCAGCCCAGAGGCCAGGCTGTGCCTGCGGCAGCTCTGGGGAAGTGGCTCAGGGTTTTCCCCTGGCCTGCCTCAAGTGTCTGCCAGCAGGAGTATGTTTCTCTGTGCAGCTGTTTCCAAGGAATATGTCCCATGAAATATGGAGCTTCAGATGCTTTAGGCTTGCATTCAAGCCTCTGTCACATTTTGTGTCTCCCCTTTGCAGATCTGACTGCCTGCAGTCTTACCAAGAAGTTTTCTCTGGACACTTGCAATGTTCTCCTTCCCTCCCATCCAGAACAGCTCTCTATCCCCTAAGCTCAGGAAGAAGCTGCTGGCTGTCCATAGAGTGTTTGAAGACTTGAATTTTTGTTTCGGTTTCATAGTTAGAGATGTATATATGGTCTGATAGTTTTGAATAAATGTGTTATGATTATATCCTTAAATTTTGATGACATTTTTTATGGTATATATTTTATTTTGATGATTTGAAAACCTAAAAAATATATCAATTTACATAAACCAAAGAGAATGTGAGATCAGGGCCTGCTAGCCTAGAGGTTATGGAGTGCAGCTCATTCAATGTGCCGGTGCCTCACCATGTCCTTTCCTTACCGGGCTTCTCCCTTTCCTCTTTTGCCATGTTTTCTTTGTGACATTTGTGCTGCTATTTTAACTTGTCATTGTAACAGGGCCACTTATTGACATGTTTGGGGCACAATGGATGCAAAGTCCTGTACAGACAAAAGTTTTCTACCTAGATGTGTTCTGTGCTCACCAAAGGCCTGAGCAAAGAAACAAAGACAAGTGTGCCCAAATGGCCAAGCTTTGCTCCTTTGCAATCTCACACAGATCTGGCTCTCAGGTGTCTTCAGTCACAATTCCATAGGTAAGAGGAGGTTGTGTATTTAACTGGGAAATAGTGAACTGCTTTGGAAAAGCCATCTGTATATATATGTACCCAGGACAGCAGTCCAGCTGTGTTGTTTGCAAGTTGTTTGTAGAAGGATGAGTGGACTCTGAGGCCAATAACAAGTGACAAGGGTGCCTCAAATCTATTTACACTCCAGCCTGGGTACCATTCATCCCAGAGCCATGGCACAATGCTTTAGTGTATCCTACACACACTCTGCCTGCAAGAAAAGCTTGGCTTGGCTTATTAGAGTGAAAGAAATAGAATAGAATGGACAGTGAAACTCATCCCTTTGGAATGACTCTCCTGCTTTCCAGTGTCAACTCTGCCCCTCATGCTCCCAAGGCTTGTTACAAACAACTATCTAAAATTGCTTAAAAATTCCCCGGCAAGGTTCAGTAAAAACCAGATTGAATATTAAGCAGTAGCTGAACATGGCTGAGCCTTACACAGAGGTGAGGTTGGATCTGAGCTACCCTCTAAAAAAATCATTGGCAACATTCACACTATTGCTTACAGGTCGTTTAAGGTACAACAAGGAAAAAAATACCAATAGCAACAAACAAATTTCTGTCAATCAAACAAGAAACATTCTGAGAAGTGTTTGTGTGCATGTGTGTGTGTGTGTGTGTTTAGGTGCTCTTCACAAAAGTACAGAAAGGACAAGGCTAAAAAGGAATATAGCCTAAAAGCTTAACAGCACTCCAGCTTAACTGTGGTGGTTAGACTGGAGCCTCCAGGAGTGGGGCTGTTGGCCCAGGATCCATTGCTGAGCAGTGATCCTGCCAGTGCAGCAAACTTGAGAGCTCGCTGCCCCTGAGAGGCCCCACTCAGAGGGAGGTTGCTGCTGGCAGCCACTGTGCTCCAGGAGAGCTCCAAGGGCCTCCATTGGAGCGCTCTTTATGGGCCACAAGAGAGTGGGCCTCAGCCATAAAATGCTTCCTCGTGGCCGCACTGGGGGCCAGCAGCCTGTCTAGCAAAGTGGGAGGAGAAGGATGCCGTGCCATTCAGGCAAGAAAAGTGGTTTGCAAGGCTGTTCCCTGACACCCCAGGAGCTCGTTAGGCGGCACAGGTTCCTGGGAGCGCTCCGTGTCCCTGATAAGCTCAGCAGGAGCTGAGCCCAGGGGCTGTTCAGCAAGGCCCAGGCCTGACAAGCGTTTCCCAGATCACCCTGGGGCCGCACGAGGCCGGGCCCATTCACCACCACAATCTGAAGCACCAAGTTTTGATGGAGGGTAAAAAGCCAAGGCCCAGTGGAAGTGGGCCCTGTCCTCAGGCCTGTGGGAGAATCACAATGCAGATCCTTGTGCTGCTTATTCCATCTCTCCCCTCTTTACTAAGTTCTTGGTGGCAAGGTCACTTAGGTTAGACACACAGCTAATAAACAGTGCTCCTGCAGCTTTCTGCTCAAAAAATTAAACTGAGATTACACATCCCAGATCATGTTCTGTTCCGGTTTAACTGACTGATTTGAGGAATTTCTGGAGCAGCAAATTTGCTTCCTCAAATGTTTACTGTGTGTGACATGGAGCACAGAAGAAAGATTTAATGTCAAAGCCACTGCCCAGGCAGTGCTCTTTTGACAAGTTCTGCCCTGAGCTTTCCTTAGGAAGATCTGAAATGTTCAATGTCACCAGCACAAGCTCCTGCAATGGCTGCTGGCCAGCAGAGCAGGGCTGTCAGCTGTGAAACAAGTGTTGCCACAAGCAGCAACAAGCAACAAGCTCTCCCACGGCAGCAAATCATGAGCTGGGAAGGATCTGATCTAAAGGCCAAAGCTCCTTAGCTCCTTCCAAGAGGGCTGGAACACTTCCTCATTCCAATGAGCTGCGGTGCTGGACACCACAGCTCTGTGTGAGCACTGGACACAAGTTGCTCCCACTGAGTGCTGGGATGGTTCCTGCAGGAGCTCTGGGCTCCTGTGAGTGCCAGACACAATGAGGAGAGAAGGAGCCCAGGGCACTGACACACCTTTGCCTTGGGCATAGCCCGGCCTGGAACAAACACCCTGAAAGGTTTCCCCTTTGGCCCATGTCTTGAAAGGTCAGGTCAGCTGTTTGATGACTCAGGTTGGTTTGGTGTCAAGGAATTTCCCTCAGAAATACTGGGTTTGTCTCCCTCTGTGCCTTCCCCTCAGCAGCTTTGGGGATGCTCCTGTGTGAAGCCATCTGTCTCACACAGTTGGAGACAACTTAAATCCAACACTCTGTAATAAGTCGTCTCCTCTAATGTGTTCCAACAATCCACTTCCAGCAATAGGAAATTAATACTAATAGATGAAAGCGGAAGGAAACCAACAGCTTATTAACAAACAGAATGCCTACAAAGCAAGAACAAAGGCAGTGACTTCTAGATATCAAACTGCCAGACCTCACCGTCTTCCACTGGAACAAAGACCCAAAATGCCAGAGGAAAATCCCCCCAGGACTCGCGTTCCAAGATGGCGCCGGGTTCTCCCTCAGGAAGAACAGGAGCCATCACGGAGTAGTTCCGGCAGCAATGAATGTTCAGGGGCTTGTCCAGCACTGACTTTCTCCCAATGGCAGAGCTCTGGGGAGCAGCCACGGCAGGTGAAGCAGCTGGACTGGAGCCCCTCGGTTCTTTTCTCCCCGCTGTGGCTCAGCTCACACACTCTCGGGCTGGGAGCGGAGCCGCTTCGCTTCTGCCGGCACCGTGTCCCTGGGCTTGGACAAACAGATTTCAGCCAGGAGAGCCCTGCACACTGTTCCTCGTATCTCTCATAACAGCCTCAAACAACTACAAACACTCTGCCTACAGCAGCTTTCACAAAGAGCTGCAGAAATCCAGGATAGCCTAAAGTGAGCGGCAAAAGGCTTTTGCCTTGCTCTTGCCACCAGAATTCTTGATGATCTGATGCAATTTGATTCACATATAACATGGTTTCTGAGTTTTTCCATTGAAATATTTCATGATGAGTGACAAGCCTTGGGAGCAAGAGGTACAGGACCGATGTGCGAAACCATGAGCATATCCTCCAAAGTGACCAGTTTAATTGTCCATTTTATTACTCTTGTATTTATTGCACAACTCATAGGCAAATCCAAGCTTTGCTTGGAGGCAAAACAGGCATGGGATACACTAGAGTCCCTTGTAGGGTCACCAGGGCTGGCAGTGACAAAGCAGGCTGTCTGCTTCATTGTGAACCACTACAGAGCTACATCCCAACGTGTTTTTAGGAAGCACTGAATTATTAAGCCCCCTGTTTCTGCATGAGATACAAAAAAGGAGATCCCAAATGATTTTCATGCAAGCATGCAGTAAAGAACTGATCTTGCTCTCCTAATTGAAGCTTTGGCTTGGGCAATTGCACTCTTCCCATTCATCTTTTGACACAGACACTCCAGGTTTGCCCCCACACCCCTGCAAGGCTGGCAGTCACTGTTTCCCATTTACTGTTCTTCCCTAGAGCCAGTACAGTGGCTTCTTTGAAACTAAAAGCCCTGAGATCTGGTTGTCTTGAAGGAGCATGAAATGCTATTCAAGTGTTCACATTGGTAATACCCAGGTCTGCACTCCCCAGAGCTCTGAAGCAGCAGCAGGAGGACCATGCATCATTGCTGTTTGTGGATGTTCATGTTTCTGGTGGGCAAGAGCAATGGCTTTGAGGAGGGACAAGAATGCCCCTCTTCCAACAGTGGCTGAGAAAGGAGATGTGAAGTTTCACTGCCTTTTCTAGGATATTTTTGAAAGATCTAAGAGAATATTGCAGCATAGAGCTGGTCCCTAATTTTGTCTCCAGAGAAATCCCCAAAAGAGACATTCAATCTCCTGCTGATGGCAGCCCCATAAGCTCATGGACCAGTTTTCCCTGAAACATGCCACCCTGTCTGGACTTTACTAGGCCAGGACTAAACCCATAGCTAAGCAAACACGTGCAGCAACATGACACAGAGTTTTTCCATCAGAAAACCCAATTAACACATTCACATGCAGTTTATTCTGTAACATCAGAAGCTGGCAGCCATGAGGATTTTGCTGGCAAAAGGTTGCAGTATGCACTGGGACCAGAAGTGGTTTTCTTTAAGGCAAAGCAAATTGAAATGTGAAGTTTAAAAGCTTCAAACGACTGTGAAAGAAAACTGCAAAATAATTTCTGGATAAGTGTTCTGGTTTAAAAGCAAAACCAGTGAGAGACTCTAAGTCAGAAATACAATTTATTAGGAAAAGGGGAAAAAAAAAAAAAACCACAAAAATACCCCATCCAAAATACATGCAATAATGTAAAAGAAAAACCACTGACAGAGTCAGAATACAAGCTCTGACACCCTCTTGGTCAGGGTACTGGTAGCAGTCCAGTTGGATTAGTGGCTGCACTCCTCCTGGAGTGGCACATGTGATCCTGTAGAAGGGTATAGTCTTCCTCTGAAGTTCCAGTGGAAAAGGCGGCCATTCCTCTGGGAATCCAGTGGAAAGGCTGCTTGTTCTGTCCCAAACTCCAGATTATTTGCAGGTGGGGATGCTTGGTTCCTCCCCTCTGGGCACAGCATCTCACAATGGGCTCTTATCATTCCATGAGTCATGGGGTGGGTCCATGAGACAGAAAGGGCTCCCAGAGGGAATTATCTCTGAGTCATGGGGAAAGGCATTGATGGGCCCATTAACAGGAGATAAGGAAAAGAACAATGCCCCTCCTGGTTTCAACAGCTCTTGAAGATGGAAATAGAATACATCCTTATATTGTAACCAAGGATAATAGGGAGCATTGTCAATGATCATGCAGCCAACCAAGAGCTGGAGCTGAATCCAGAATTGCTTGTTCCAGCTACACAGGAATTCATTACCCTGGCAAGCACAGCTCCATGGGAACAAAGATCTCTCATCTCTGGGCTGAATTGTAGCATTGTGTGTTCTGGATGAGTTTTCTTGTAAAGTTGTTAATTTTTTTATAAGTAGGTGTCATGGTTTGAGCCTGGCACAGAGCCAGTGCCCCTATGAAAATTCCCTCACCCTGGTGTCTGCTGTGAGATGTGACCAGGAATAAACAAAACAGGCTCCAGCTTAAACATAAAGAACACTTTATTACCTAAACTACAGGAAAATAGGGAAAAACTATAAGGAAAAGAAAAAAAAATTGAAAACCTTACAAAAAAACCACTTTCCTCCTCCCCACTACCTGAATTTCCCAATCCGATACATTCTCCCAAATCACCAACTGCCCAGCCTGGCACCACACTTTAGTATACTCAAACTTCAGTTCATGAAGAGGAGAGGAGTCCTTCTTGTTCCATAGGCTTCCCCTGGAAACACACTGAAACCTCGTGTGCTTCCCTGTCACTTCGGCACCGCCCGGAAAAAAGTCCTTTTGCCGCTTGTGACATCTTCCTTCCATGCCCAGTGCTCTCACCACCGTGCATGGATCAGAGCTGCTTTTAGGGTTGTCTTTTAAGGATGCCTTGTCTCACTCCAAAAAGGCACAGTCTCTGCTTTGGGACATCTGTCCCCCCCATATTTTTCCAACCCCCTGGGGCCGCGGGGTCCTCACGATGAACCCTCCTGGTTCTGAGGCACTGCCTCCCCCTAAGTGCAGTCTCTGTGTCACAGGAACAAACTGAGTCCATGGCCACAAGAAAAGTCCAGCCACAAGGCCACTCCAAGCATCTCTCTCTTCACTCAGCCAGTCTTCTCTACGTCCTTCAGGCCAGGTCCTTGTCTCATCTCATCTCCTATCTCCCTTCTTATTCAGCTTCGAGGAGGATTAGCATTTTTGCAAGGCCCCAATCATGAAAGAAAGGGGTTAAAACTTTCAGTCTCTGTCTGTCCTGGAGCTGCGGCACTCCCACACACGCTGCCGCTCCGGCCGGGCACTCTTCCCCCCCCCTCCTTCTCCTCCTGGGCCGGCTGCTATCACATTCGGTGTCGCCCGCTCTCCTCTCTCCTTCCTGGGGGGGGGATGGCTGCCCGAGGGCTGACTCCCTGGGCTCTTCCACCCTTCCATCCTCGAGGGCCTTCTCACCCCCCATCTCTGTCCAGGCCCCAGGCCTACCGCATGGCAGCCCCTCCCCCGCCCAGCAGCAGCGGCTGGACAGGGGAGGGTGATCTGACCTCTTCGCCTCGACGTCCCAAGAGGACCTCCCAGGGCCAGAGCCCTGCTTTTTAACCCCTGTGTATTCTCGGAGGTGTGTCCAAACCCCACTGGCTACACCAGGTGCCAGTCTCAAACTCAGAACATTCATTGGTTTGACCACAGCTTCCCAGAATTCCCACTTCTTCCTGGTCAAACCACCACAGTAGGGTTTTGGTTTGACCCTCGGTTCCCCCCATGTTCTCCCTCCTAATGGTTTGTTCCTCCTGCCAGTTACCTGTCTATCAATGTAACCAACCCCCTTTCATTTCAAGAAATTTCTATGTCAATCTTCCCTTACTTAACATATGATTTGTCCCCTGAGCCTTGTCCCTCCCCTACGCCATTCCTATTGGTTCAGGTGTGTCCCTCGCTCCTCCCCTGAGCTTCGTTCATTGGTCCCTCGTGGCTCCTCGTGTCACGCCTGTAATAAGTAACAATATATTTGTTCATTAATAGCTAGATGATAATTTAAATTGAAAACAATAGCTAAATAGCTTTTGTAGAATATCTATAGGGCTGTATGGGAAACGTTTAAGTAGTGCTTGGGCCACAAATCCCCCCTTGGTAACCAGATACAGCTACATCTAGTAATAATTACTAACCTTGTAACCTTTTGTTTGCTCTGCAAAAATTCCAACCTATAGATGTAGGAGACTTTCTGAAACACATATGGTAACAATTATTAACCTTGCAAGAACGTTGAGCTTAAAAGATTAGACTTATAGGTATGCCTTATAAGGAAAGTGGCCAAAGAGGAAGACTTGGGGCCTTCATCCCACGACCACTAGAAGGCAGAAAAAAGACCCCTAGCAACAGGAGGAGCACGCGCAGAAAACAGACCACGTCACCCAGGAATTCGGAGAAAAAGGACAATAAAAAGCGAACTTAAAAGGGGGAGACGCGTGCCTAAGAGAGCGAAGTCTCCTGGCCGCCCAGCACTGAATCTTGCTTATTCTTGCTTGCATAATAATAAAGATTATTGCACAATTCTTAAATTCGGTCGGTTCGTTTATCACAATTTGGTGCCGTGACTCAAATCCTGAGACAGGGTTGGTTTGAGAATTCGGGGGGGGGGTGCCCCCACCCCTTTGGTGGCCCTCATCTTCTCAACCGACCCCCCCTCTGGACTGACGAACCTAAATTCGAGAATAAGCAAGGAAACACCAGTGACCCTGTAAGCTTTGTGCACGAAGATCCGAGCGAAGACGCAGGACGCGTGAGAATACGGGTGAACCGCTTGGTTGGGTTGGAATCCCAGGGCAAAGTGAATGAGACGTCCAACTGAGGACGAAGCAAGAGGGACCCTCCAGTAGTGCGGTTCTCGTAACCCGCGAGGGAGCGAGCCACGACCGAGGGGGGTGTGTGTGTGTGTGCGTGGAGGTGCCTTGGAAGATGGGGCAGAAGGAGAGCAAGCCTTCTGACCCCCTGGGGGAGGGCCCCCGGTTACCCCCAATACCTAAGGATAGTCCGTTAGGATTAATGATTAACTATTGGGATGATTTTCCCTCCAGAAAAGGGAAGGATAAAGCAAAAATGATAAATTATTGCATGGTAGTATGGGGGGTAAGAAACTGGATTCAGGAAATACATACTGGCCCGTTTTCGGATCCTCTGAGGACTGGGTCTGTCAAGCCTTGAATATCTATGTGAATTCCAAAGAGCCAGAAAACCTGGAGGAGAGTGCTTATGCTAAATTGTGGTTGGTAGGAAGTAATGAGCAAATAACTAGATTGCTCCCCCTTAAGGGAAGCCAAGGGGAAGAAGATAGAAAGAAAAAGTCCCGAGTGGAGGAAGAGATTTCTATTTATCCTCCCCCATATGTACCACCACCAGCCCCAGCCCCTCCTGTATCCCTTCCAAACATTCCTCCAGCATCAGCCCCTGACAAACAGCAGGTCACAGACTCCTCGGATTACAGGAGACATACTCGGAGCCAAATGAAAACAGTAATTGAGGAAGGAGAGAACAGTGGATTGTTCCCTCTTAGGGAAATAGCATTAGGAGGACCTCAGGCTGGGATGGGGTTTGTCACTGTCCCCTTAAACTCAGGAGATGTCCGTGAGTTTAAGAAAGAGATGGGAAAATTATTAGAAGACCCTACAGGAGTAGCAGAAAGGGTGGATCAGTTCCTGGGACCAAATAAATATACCTGGGTAGAGATACAGTCCATTCTAGGCATACTATTTACAACAGAGGAGAGAGGGATGATTAGAAGGGCAGGAATGAGAATTTGGGATGCCCAGCATGTTCAGGGTCCTGTGGCTGATGTCAAATGGCCCTTGCAAAATCCCAATTGGAATAATCAGGACCCCAACCATCGTGGTCATATGCAGGACTTAAGAACTATTATAATCCAGGGCATACGAGAGGCTGTGCCCCGGGGACAAAATATAAGCAAGGCATTCAGAGAGTGCCAAGGAAAGGATGAGACCCCCACTGAATGGTTGGAAAGATTAAGGAAGAGTTTTCAGTTATACTCAGGGGTGGATCCAGAGACGCCTATGGGGCAAGCACTCCTGAAAACACAGTTTGTAGCTAAATCGTGGGAAGACGTTCGAAAGAAATTAGAAAAGTTAGATGATTGGCAGGACAGAGGACTTGATGAATTGCTTAGGGAGGCTCGAAAAGTATATGTTAGACGGGAGGAAGAAGCACATAAAAGGCAAGTTCGGATGATGGTGGCAGCAGTAAGGGAGGGGCAGCGAAACAACCCTCCGCCATGGGAAAGAAATGACATGAGGAGGGTTTCCCGGGATTTAGGAGGGCCCCCAGTGGGGGGGGAGAGAAGGAACGGGGTGCTACTACTGTGGTGGGAAAGGACACATGAAGAGGGAATGTCGAAAGAGGCTTAGGGATGAGAAAATGTTCAAAGAGGATTAGGGGGGGGTCAAGGGCTCTATTTATTGGGGACTCAAATGTCATCAGAGCCCTTGGTAAAACTTAAAGTGGGTCCCCAGCAAACCCCCATAACCTTCCTTGTAGACACGGGGGCCGAGAGATCAACAGTTCAGTCTTTGCCCCCGGGATGTAAGATTTAGCCTTTAACAGTACAGGTTATTGGGGCAAAAGGGGAACCCTTCAAGGTTCCTGCAATTAAAGATGTCTTAATAGAATCAGAGAAAAAAATAGGGATAGGATCCTTGCTACTAGTTCCTGAAGCCGATTACAATTTATTAGGTAGGGATTTAATGGTGGAATTAGGAATAAATAGAAATATTGAAGAAAAACAGTTGAAAGTCTGACTGTGCCCCCTACGGGCCACTGACGAGGAGAAGATAAACCCGGAGGTTTGGTATACCCCTGACACAGCAGGGAGACTGAATATAGAGCCTTTCACAGTTATTATCCAAAACCCGGAAATCCCAGTGAGGATAAAACAATATCCCATGTCAGACGATGGGCAAAGGGGACTAAAACCAGAAATAGAACGGTTAATACAACAAGGGCTCTTGGAACCTTGTATGTCTCCCTTCAACACCCCATCTTACCTGTAAAAGAACCAGATGGGAAATACCGACTAATACATGATTTAAGGGAAATAAATAAGAGAACTATTGCCCGGTTCCCTGTAGTAGCTAATCCCCATACATTGCTCAGTCAATTGAAACCTGATGACCAATGGTATAGTGTTATAGATTTAAAAGACGCCTTTTGGGCATGCCCCTTGAAGCAAGAATGTAGGGACTATTTTGCATTTGAATGGGAAGATCCCGATACCCACCAAAAGCAACAACTAAGGTGGACCGTGCTCCCACAGGGATATACCGAGTCCCCGAATTTATTTAGGCATGCATTAGAACAGATAATGAAAACCTATACCCCAAACCCAGGAATAACCCTTGTTCAATATGTAGATGATCTGTTAATAGCTGGAAAGAGTGAGGAAGCAGTTAGGGAAGAAAGCATTAAGCTTTTAAACTTTTTGAGCATTCAGGGGCTGAAGGTGTCCAAAAATAAACTGCAATTCGTAGAAGAAGAAGTGAAGTACCTGGGACACCGACTCAGTAAAGGAACTAAAACAGTAGATCCAGAGAGGGTTAAGGGAATCCTCTCCCTTCCCCCCCCAAGAAATAAGAGACAAATTAGACAGCTATTGGGTCTCATAGGATACTGCAGACAATGGATTGAAAACTTTAGTGGCAAAATAAAATTCTTGTATGAAAAACTAACTACTGAAGGTTTGATTAAATGGACTGAAAAGGATGATGAATCATTAGAACAACTAAAAGAGGAATTGACTAATGCCCCGGTGCTAAGCCTCCCCGATGTTAGGAGACCTTTTTATTTGTTCGTTAATACTGAGGCAGGAGTAGCATTTGGGGTACTGGCTCAGGACTGGGCCAGCAGTCGAAAACCAGTGGCATACATTTCTAAATTACTGGATCCAGTAAGTAGGGGATGGCCAACATGCTTGCAGATTATAGTAGCCACAGCCCTTTTAGTGGAGGAAGCTCTCAAAATTACCTATGGAGGAGAACTGAAAGTTTTTACTCCCCATAATATACGGGCAGTATTGCAACAAAAGGCAGAAAATGGATAACAGACTCCAGACTTTTGAAATACGAGGGCATTTTACTGTCATCCCCTCGGTTGATACTTGAAACCACCTCTCTGCAAAACCCTGCTGAATTCCTGTTTGGGGATCCACAGGAGAATTTAACTCATGATTGCTTACATAGCATAGAGAAACAAACAAAAATTAGACCGGATCTCGAAGAGGAAGAACTGGAAGAAGGAGAAAAGTTATTTGTGGATGGTTCCTCTAGGGTTGTTGAGGGAAAGCGAATCTCGGGATATGCCATTGTGGGAGGTGAAAATTTAGAAATAATAGAATCCGGCCCTCTGAGTCTTAGTTGGTCAGCCCAGGCCTGTGAGCTTTATGCGGTATTGCGGGCTCTGAAATTCTTGGAAGCTAAGGATGGGACCATCTATACGGATTCAAAGTATGCCTTTGGAGTGATACATACTTTTGGAAAAATTTGGGAAGAAAGAGGGTTAATAAATTCCCAAAGAAAAGAATTAATACATCGGGAACTAATCACTCAGATATTACAAGCGTTAAGAGGCCCAAAGAGAATAGCAATAGTACATGTTAAAGGACATTAAAAGGGTCCCTCCCATCTGATCAGAGGAAACAATATAGCAGATAGAGAAGCAAAGAAAGCTGCCCTCAGAAAATTCCAGGAGCAGGGAACAAGGAGAATGCGAGATGGCGAAAGAGTTTGTGTCCTGAACTTCACAGCCCAGGAAAAGGAAAAATTAGACAGAATGGGAATAACAGAGAATGAGGGTATTCGAAAATTACCAGATGATAGGGAAGTGCTGCCAAAATCTGTAGCTCAGAGGATAGTGCAGCAGTTACATGAAAAGACTCACTGGGGAACCTAAGCCTTAGTAGATCAGTTTACTATTAAGTATATGTGTATAGGAATTTATGATATAGCAAAACAAGTAGTTAGGGGATGTATAACATGCCAGAGGGTTAATAGGCATCAAGCTCGAGAAAGGATTCCAGGAGGAAGGGAATTAGCACACCGACCTTTTTCACATGTACAAGTAGATTTCACCAAGCTACCAAAAGTAGGGAGGTACAAGTACTTATTGGTACTAGTAGATCATCTAACCCACTTCGTAGAAGCATATCCTACATCATGGGCTACTGCAAACGTAGTGATTAAAACCTTACTGGAAGAAATAATCCCTAGGTATGGATTAGTAGAAATATTAGACTCTGATAGAGGCCCCCATTTCGCAAATAAAGTACTAAAAGAGGTAACCACGGCCTTAGGTACTAAATGGAAATATCACACTCCTTGGCACCCTCAAAGCTCAGGGAGGGTAGAAAGGGCAAATGGAGAAATCAAGAAGCAACTCACTAAACTTATGGTGGAAACTAAAATGTCATGGGTCAGATGTTTACCCCTGGCACTGCTAAACATTAGAACCCAACCTAGGACGGATGTGGGAATTTCTCCCTTTGAAATGCTCTATGGAATGCCTTACGACTTAGAGCTACCAGGGAACCATCCCTGTATCCAAGATAGTCAAATTCAGAGTTACATACAACAGCTAATGAAACGAAGGGAGGAACTAAAACGAAAAGGGCTATTGGTACAAAGACCCCCTTTGGACATAGCAATGCATAAGCTTAAACCTGGAGATAGAGTCCTAATTAAAACTTGGAAAGAGACCTCCCTAACACCCCAATGGGAAGGTCCCTATGTTGTTCTGTTTACCACAGAGACAGCCGTCCGAACTGCTGAAAAAGGCTGGACACATGCCAGTCGAGTGAAAGGACCCATCACTGCAGACACCCCTTGGGAGGTGACCAGTCGCCCTGGAGATCTACGATTGACTCTTCGGAAAACATAAGAATGCATAGCAACTGGTAATATGAATGACTGAGAGGGAGAAACACCGACTGCAGCTACTGGTCAGAGACAATATTCAAAGGGTGGGAAAGGAACTGAAGTGTCCTCTTATTTGGCACACATGGGATGATCTGATATCAGTGGCTGAGGTCCTCTCTGAGATAAGGCGGCCACTGTCTAACAGACCTGGGTGCATTAAATGTGGTGATCCCATCTGTAGGGCATGGATAAAAATATTTTGCGGGGGATGTAGGCTCAAATGGTGGGTTTTCCAATCACAGTTAGGTGGGGGTATCTGGTATCATACTTGTGATTGGGGTTGGAGGAGGGAAAACCCTTACACGGCTCTAAGCAAATTTGCAACAGCCCCAGGACAAAGAGAAATCCCTTATAGGGAGGCAATAACATTAATTGAAAATATAGAGCAGAGGAGACATTGGGCCCTGGCCTGGGCAATACATCACCAATCATATAGGATCATCTGCCAAAATCAGAGTGTGATATTAGACCAGGTGTGTGTAGGGAAAAAGATTCATGTCCCCATAGAGTGGCAAGTTGAGCCCCGAAATTGGGATAGTACCGTACGCTGCTACTTCCGAATATATAAGAAATGAGCCCGTAAGGCTCGGAGGAAAAACCCAGACAGTGAGACTCAGGCCCTATAAAGCTCGCTAGGAACGACAGAGAATCTGCCATAAGATAAGAGAGATCCTTTGCCTGGAGGCCTGGCAGCCTGCCCTTAGGAGTGGGGGCAGGAACGAAAGAAATAGCCCAAATAATGCACCCCCTGAAGACTACCCCTGCTGCCAAGAAGATAATGATCCCTGCAGACCGATACACCCGGGCTGGCAGGCGAGGCAGAGAGGTAAGGAGGAGTGAGGAAGAGCAACGGGCCTCAGGAACAGGAACGGAGCACAGGAATGCTCCAGGTAAAAGAGATATGGTTATAAGAGGTGAACAAAATTTGTTGCTAGGACCCTGCCCTGCTTGGCGAGCTATTTTTATCATTATAATCCTGAGCTTCCCGACTGCCTGGGGAAACCCCCATCAGCCTTACAAAGGGAACAAGATCCTAGTCAAACGGACCCTGATCACTGACTGGTCTCAGGCCTTTTTGCAATTTACCGGATCTATGGGAAATACCACAGGTTTGAGTTTACAAACTTTAGTTCTGCATGACGGTCTGCCGTATGCTAAACACGAATGGAAGAGGCAGAAAACTTGGGAGCTTCAAGGAGTAGTGGGAGAACAAATTAATATTGGATGTCGAGTGGTTAATGGATCAGACTATACTAACACAATCTCAATCAGTGTTTCCATGGGTCAGGAGGATAAACAAATAAATTTTGAATACCCAGCACGAGACTGCTGGCAAAACTTCACATTAACTCACACGGCAGAGGTAGTCTGTCTCTGGACAAAAGATACACAAGGCCTTTCCTTTAAATTCACAATAAATATTAAAACACAATCTACCACTACTAAACCACACATTATCACCATTTCACCTACACCACCGGTCACACTCACACCAAAAATTTTCAAAATAGGACCTTATATAATCAAAAAAATTGGTCAACAACAAATATTATTTAATCCAGCATGGTCTCTAAAACAGGTCGAACTGCTAATGCAGACTAATGTTTCAGAAATCCAGCCAGCTTGTTCTCTGTTTTTGCAAACATCCTTTGAAGGCTGGACTACTTGGCTCAGGAAACGCAGCTCTTTTAAAACAAGGAAACTTAGAGATGTGACTGGTGTTCTAGGCACAGGACTGGGAATTCTGAATAGCATCGATTCGGAGGTACTAATGAACAAACTGGCTGCTACGGCCAGAGATCTGTCCAAATTACAGCAACCACTGAGGTCATCTCTACTGGCTTTGGGGAGACACCAGTGGACGTTGTCAAACATTTTGCCAAATTGGGAAAGAGTAAATGTGAACGATCACAAATTGGTAATTGATGCACTTGG